>NW_025048879.1:37500-92531 GCF_019279795.1 Protopterus annectens | reverse complement strand
AAAAGGCTATTTACATATATATTGCGGAATTTCATGGCAGGGGATCGAGGTCATTTTCCATTTTACGATTGTTGCAGGGACACGACTGTCCAATCAGGGACTGTCCATGGCACATTGGGACAGCAGGTAACCCTGGTGACCATGCCCATGTCGCTGCTGGGGTTTCCACCTTTTCCATTTTCCGATCTGGGATATTTCGGGACTCACATCTGCCTTTACAGGCGGACACCTAGAAGCGGTGACTATATAGCATAGAAATTCACTTGTTTGCCTAAATAATTTGCTTATTATTGTGGCAATTTCCTTGCTTATTCTGTTTATTGTGTCATTTAGGTATTTCTGTTACAGAAATAACCAATTCATGCTACCATTACATTACATACGGGATATCATTGTGTCCTACAATCGTAGCACATCAGCCATTTCTAATACGTTTTTGGGACACAACTGTCCATGGAGAGACTGCCCCAACCAAAGTGGGACAGGTGGTGACCTTAGTCGCTGCTCCTATGTCGGTGCGGCGCTGACATGCGACTGTACACCTTCTCTGAGTGTAAACACTGACAGTGCATTGCGGACGAAGGCGGTCTTATGCGTATCCTTTGCTCCTTGGACGGGTACACTTATGCCTTCGTGGCTTCTATTTGCTTCTCCGTTAATTTGGAGCGGGACTATGTTGCATACTGTACGTGCGTTTCATTCTGCACGGGACCTGGCTGCTGCCATTACTATTGTGGGCGGACCGTGGCTGTCAGCACATTAGGTTGCTCACCTCATGCCGGCTTAGACACGCCTCCAGACGCATCCTACCTGGGCTCGCTCACGTACACTACGCACGTGTCTGTGATTCCGGTGCACTCTCATTAATATGTATATGGCGCTACTGCGCTGGATATTCCATGCACCGCCGGCGCAGGCCTTACGCCGGCCTTGCGCCGAGCTTCATGAATCCCGGGGATTGTTTTATTCAAGTGGCCTACAGCAACATATTTTTATTTGGACTCATTTGGTTCAGTCTATTGGCTTCTTCACCTTTGGGTCTTTTCGATATACATTTTTTGGGTCTTTTGGTTTTCTGATTATCTACTTGGGGCTAATGGAAGAAGTGAGCAACGACAATGTGTCGAATAATGGAACATTCGATAAAGTTCATTCCAGATTCAGACATTTGTTGGAAGATGACCTAAATCCACTAATTGGAGTGGATTTGTGTTTAGAATCCTTGCAAGATAATTCAGATACACACGCAGAACTTGCAGTGAGGAATTTAAAAAGAGACTTGGAGAATGAGATGTACAGATATAAAAGGCTTACAGCCCAACGATTTCATATGGAGGCTTGTTTAGAAATCAATGTGGTCCCACGAGGACTTCGTATACTCACTATGCCGACGTATGGCAATGCATACCCTGGCCTTTTGGCCAAGTGGCAGCAGATCAACTTGCAAGCCAGTAGGGATTACATCAGATTATTGATTGATTTCTTTCGTCCTATTGAAATTGAAGTAAGAACAAAAATACTGGAGCTTCAGAGTAAGCTGATAGAGCGGGCAGGAGCCGACAATAGTGACATATATCTACATGAGCTTATGGATCGGATTACTCGATATGAGAAGAATCTGTTGGCGAACAAGAGAGGCAAATTAGCAAGGGATTCATATGATTTTGCCCACAACAACGTCTTTGTTTGGCCAAGGAGCAAACTGCTCAATGATAGGCGGACGGAGGCTAATCCAACTGACAGTAGGCATATGCGACCTACAGATCAATATACACACAATGCTCAAAGGTCCAATGTACAAAGAATGCCAAGTGCGGGCAACACTGCTGGCTCTTTACTATCTAATGCCCTTACAATCAAATCCGTGTCCTCTAGTGCTCCAGCATGTCCCAAGGAAGCATGCCACGAGGACCATGATGGTTCTGACAAAACTGTTCCTACAACCATTTCCTCTCCACAGGAATCTGACTCTGTATATACGACGCCCACAGAGGTAGTGGTACCACTTCCAGTTACATCTGGAGCCTATCATTCTACAGACTCAGACACTTCCCATGTTCAGACACATTCCAGTGCTGTACGTCGGAAAATACAACTGGACAATCAATATCATACTGACTACCCTTTACCCATCAGAACTGGGCGCAAAAGATCCCTGGATTTAGACAATGGTCGGGGATCGAAGAGAAAGGACCCCCACCCTCCACAGCTGCAGCAACAAGGACACTCCAAGTTTTGGCACCCGGGTCCCTAGTCTGCAACATTTCCAACTATAGTCTTACAACTCCTGAGTTGACTCTACTTAACAAGGGATTGTCTTTCATTCCATCCACCAACATGGACATCAGTCAAGCTCTGTTATCCATCAGACTTTTTGTACGCAGAGTTGCATTCAAATTACTATATGGATCAGATGGCAATCCTAATGAGACTCCCTTGAAGTTTAAACATGGCAGTACTTATACACCTCATTTACAAGCCAACCTTGAAGTTTTCATTAAAGCAGTGGAATCTCGGCTATATGTTGAATTTGGTCGTTCCAACTTGGTGAACAAGTGTAAGAATCTCACAGATTGTGAGTAAAGTCATCAACAATTTACGTAATAATACAGACATCGTGATTCGGGCAGCCGACAAGGGTGGTCCAGTTGTGATTATGGACAGTAAATACTATCAGACAAGAATGTTGGGGTTACTTCAAAGTGACTCATATGTACCAGTTTCCTTGGATGATGTATGTGCAATGCAATTTAGCATAATCAACACTCTTGAAGAATGTAAATTCTTAGGCCTTATAGATGAGGCCACCTTTGAGTACTTTCATGTAGATTTTCCACTCATCCCTACCATTGGTGGCCTCCTAAAATCCATAAAAACCTGTATTCACCTGAACTTAGGCCCATTGTCTCAGGCGCAGGTTGGATCACTGAGCCTGTCTCTATATACTTAGATTGCCATCTTAAGAAGTTTTTAGTGAATCATCACACTGTGCTTCAAGATACGGAGCAATTTCTTACCAGCTTATTTAAAGAAATGAAGAGCTATGTATGGACAGAGAATACATTCTTTGTGACCATGGACGTAGTATCCTTGTTTACATGCATCCCCAATGATCAAGGGATAGCCTATATGAGATCTTTTTTGAGCAGAGACCCAGGGAGTTCACACTCCAGAGTACACTTCCTCTGCCTTCTGGTAGAGCTAGTCTTGGAACACAACGTGTTTCTTTTTGAGAATGAATGCTATCGACAGACCAAGGGCGTAGCGATGGGCACGAGTTGTGCGAACAGCTACGCCAATTTGGTCATGGCGGAATTTGAAACTAGATATATACTAGGCAATGAGCAGATAAAATTCTTTAAGAGGTTCGTAGACGACCTCTTTTTTGTATGGGAGGGGACGACTACGTCCTTACATCTTTTTCATGATTATTTAAACAGTGTGAGTGACTTTATAAAATTCACAATAGATTTCTCAGGCAATAGTATTGATTACTCGGATGTACATGTATATAGAGAAGATGGCCTCATCAGAACAGGAGTACATCGTAAACCCTGTCATAGATCCTCATATCTTCATAGAGGCAGTATGCATGATCCAAGGATTTTTACTAACATAATTAAGGGACAAGCCATGCGGCTTTCCGACTGTCAAGCACCGAGTCTAGATTAAATGAGGAGTTAAAGCAACTTAAGGAGGGTTTAATAGAACGTAACTATACTAAAGAGGAAATAGATTTGGTGTATTCTAATATAGGAACTTTAAGAACTACTAGAGCCAAACCTTTCTTCTCAGATAATACAAGAAATGAGAGGGCTAGGAGAAACAGGCCTGTTCAAGAGCCTTTGGTGATACCATTCAGTGGGAATACGCAAATTGTCAAGCAAGTAGTACAAGATAACTGGAATATATTGACAGCAGATGATAAAATAGGGAGTATAGTTGGCCCATTCCCAAAGTTTGTTCACACTAATATGTCCATTATAAAACAACTTTTATGTTATAGGTCAGCGAACCATGTAACATATACAGGTTTTGAAAGAACAAATAAGTGCGGAACTTGTCCACAGTGTTGTTACATTGATGAGTCTCATTTCTTTAAACATCCGGACAGTGGAAGACTATGGGAACTTAGGGTCAATGCCACTTGCACTAGCCGCAACATAGTATATGTTGCCCACTGCATCCATTGCTTTAGGTACTATGTGGGCAAATCTAACCGTTCACTGTGAACGGATTAGAGATCACTACTATTGTCTGGCCAGGGTGATGATAGCAGTGCTTGCCAAACATATGATAAGGGAAGGCACTGGTCATATTTTTCATTTTCAGGTATTGCATTTAGAATCTATTTCCCCCCGCATTGGTGATCTCACCAATAGGACTGAGGAAGCAGAACTACGCTGGATATTTAGGCTGGGAGCGCACAGGGAAAGTGGATTGAATGAAATGGTAACATTGAAACCTTATCTCAAGAGTAGACCCCTTAGATAATTATTATTCCTTTCCCCTGTATTCACATTTTGGCGGATATACTATCCCATTAGGTTTATTTCGTTTTGATATTTTTGTTTCATCACGCCCCTGGCGGAACACTGTTTTCACAACCCCTTTAATTCTATAAGTGGTTTGTGACCATTTCCATACCCCGACCTGTTTCAGGCAGTCTCCCTCCACAATGTTCATTATCAGTTACATCCCAGTTTGCTATTGCTTTCACATCATGCTGTTTCCTCACATGACACCATTGTTTTATCGGTCTCTCCTAGCCCTGCAACTTATTTGTTATTATTTTAGTATATTTGGATAATACTTTTTATATTGGTATGCCTTAACATGGTCATGCCTTGTTACGAGAAAAAGTAGCTCCTTTCTCGTATTTTTATGTTATGTTTTAATGTGTATACTTACATGTTGGTTTATTCTAAGGTAATTTTAAGCACCTGAAACAATGCTTATTACATTATATGTTGAACGGTATGGTTACCGACGCTATAGTGTACGTGTCATCAACTTTGTTGTAATTTTGGGGCCATGCAGTTTAGCCTTAAGCTCACTAGAGGGAGTTTAGAGTCCAGGTATACTTCCTGTAGACTTCGTCACTTCCACATACTGGGACTTGATTTCATAGTTACTAGTGAACTATAGGATGGTTTTAAATTTATTGAGCCAATGGTTTGTTGTTAAGATTCAGTTGGTGAGTACTTAAATGCTCAGATCTTGTTTTTAATTTATCTGATGAAGCGGTATTGTTAACATGAAAGCTTTATTATTAAAGGTTCATCTATTCTTTTATATTGGTCCTGGAGTTATTACAAGCGTCTTTGCATCGATGAAATTTGGATTTTGAACCGAAGGGTTTGTGTACTGCATACAGCTTTGCTTTTTCGACTTGGAGTTTATTTGTGCATGTCTAAGCTGTTGTGAGTCAACCAAAGGGTTTATGTTATATTTTCTGACTTTTGCTTCGACGTACAAGTTGATGGGAGTCAACTGAAGGGTTTGTGCTTTACCTCTTGACTTCCGATTTGCTGTATGAACCGATTTGCTGTATGAACTAGTTGTGTTTTAGACATTGTTTTATTCAAGTGGCCTACAGCATCATATTTTTATTTGGACTCATTTGGTTCAGTCTATTTGCTTCTTCGCCTTTGGGTCTTTTCGATATATATATATATATATATATATATATATGCACACACACACACACACACACACACATACATATATATATATATATATATATATATATATATATATATATATATATATATATATATATATATATATACACATACACATATGCACACACTTGAGACATGGACATTTCAGACTGTCCGTTGCTTTTTGTAGTCCTGATTTACCATGGTGCCACCAGTGGTGTCCCACTGGACTGTGTCCAGGTCACCTCCTCTTAAGTATATACTTTCTGACATAAAAGCCAACTTGAAGCGACTATGGCTAACCAATATGGGAATAGAATGTAAAACTGAGGGCATATGGGATGAAAGAGAGCACAGATTAAGACAGTTGTAATGGTAGCAAATGGTGACAATCAGAAGAAACTGAGAACTGAGTTAGAAAGGAAAATAGTGGAACAGGTAAACAGCTTCAAATGTCTTGGAGGGGTGATTGAGGAGAAGGGAAGTCTGAATGAAAAGGTCAAAGTTAGAATCAGAGGGACTGCAGTCAACTGGCATAGAGTGTCACAGGTAATATATGACAGACGAATGCCAAAGAAGTTGAAAAGTAAGCTGTACAAAGAGGTGCGACCAGTACTACTACATGGTACAGAAACCTGGGCAGTAAAGGCAGAGCAGTTAAGGAAGCTCGAGGTGATGGAGATTAAGTGCCTGAGACAGGTGGTAGGATGTACACTGTGGGACAGACGAAGAAAGGTTGGGAGGGTGGCTTATGGTGTTTGCCTTACAAACACAAGGTGCAGGGTTTGAGTCTCACAAGGGATAATTGGCTAGGCTTAAAAATGTCTTGCAAGGGCAGTTAGCTTATTATTAAACTATGAACCTATGAGGACATAGGAGCAGAAGCCAAAGTAGCTTGAATTACTGAAAAGGTCAAAGAGAGCAGATTATGGTGGTTTAGAAACATGTGCAAAAAAGTAAAAGACAATATGGTGAAGAAGATTTAGAGCAGACAGGAATCAAGCAAAAGAAAATGAGGGCATCCAGCAATGAGATATATGGATTGTGTGATTGAAAACCTGTGACAGTCAGGTATGAGTGTCAAAGAAGGTAGTAGAGTGGTAGTAGAGTGGTATTGAATAAGAAGAGATGGTAACAGTTGACATAACACTCCAGCCCCATATAGAAAATGGAAAGACGGTGTTGATGATGATTATGATAATGGCTAAAAAAGTTTGCTGATGACTGCAAACTGGGGGATGGGGTATCAATTCCCATTCCAGATACTTAAATTCTCCAGCAACTGCTGGACCAAACAAATGCTGTGTCGGTCATGGGTTTACCATCAACATCACTAAATGCAGCATAGTTTCTTTTGGTAGAGCTGTCTTCACTACTAGTTGCCATATAAATTACATTTGACAGTATCATCAGGGATCTGAGTATTTATGTTGGTAAATGACTCTCCTTTAACCATCATTTCTCTGGCAGTTTGAAAATCCTTCTAACTTGCACAATTTATTTTTGTGGTATCACTGTTAAGTTCTGGAGATGATTAAGCACCATATTTTTCTTCCCCTATTAGGCCCATCATTGAATATAATGTACCTTTTGGCATGTACCTCACTAAGCACCTAAACCAACTTGAGAGACTTCAGTGTTTCCACACCCAAAAAAGATATCGGGTCACAGTACCTTTAGTTACTCTGACTGATTAAAACCCCAGTCTGTCTATTTGGTGTCATACAGAATCCTAAGGAGTCATGTCTGCTTAGTCTTCCATGTTGTGCAAGAATTCAATGCTCTTCGAACTCCTTCACCTAAATGGAAGGCACACACTTGTTCTAGAGACTTAAATTTGTACTACCACATTGACAACAACTGATGACATGACAGATGCCTCATCCAAAGTATCCCAAAGTTCCATTGAATACCCGCTCTTTCCTGTCAAGACGAGTACTTCAATGACAAAACCAGTCTGGATGAGGGATCACAAATTTTCACCAGGGATATATGGAGAAAGTGTTCTTAATAAGGGACATTGTTGGTCTCCCACAGCTATTGGGTGATGCTATTGAGCTTCTCAATGGTCTGCTTGGCTGTAAGCTTGGTGCCAACCCATGAACCCAATTAAAGGAGTGAAGCTGTTTGGCTTTGTGTTGATTGTTGGCATCTAAGACCTCTTTGTCTAGGGTGAGGTTTAAAAATTGTCACAGCCGTATGAGACCCCAATGAAAATGACTGCAGTCTTGTGAATTTTACTAACCTGTGAGAAGTTTTGCTGAATTTGTAGGGCATTGCAAAGGGATTCTGTTTCACTGAAGAAGAACATTAAAACAGAAAAAGCCCAGTGTAGGTTTTATATAACTTGAAACTACTTATACTATGGAACCAGATATACAGTGCTTTATGTTCTGTCTTAAAAAGATACCTCAGTAAAGACTTCACCAAGCCAACTAATAAAGCAATTGGAGTAAACAGGTTCAGTGGCTGTATGAAGCAGTACTGCTACAGGACTGACATGCTTTTGAGATACTTTGTGCATTACCTTTTCATTAAGTAAAGCCAGTCTCATACTAGGCTTCCTGTCAGAAGCATAAGATATTGAGAATCTGATACTTCCAAAATTAAAGAGTGATTCTATTAAAAACACAATTTGCAAATCTCACAGTTTTTGCAGCACTGACATGGAGTGTTGCACCCAAACACCACTAATACTTATATATACTAACTCTGACATTGTCGTACCTTGAAGCAGGGAGACGCCCTCCAAGATACTGCAGTCCTGAAATTTGGACAATTTTTTTCTGTTCATAGTAAAAATTATTGCTCTTCCAAGGACTGCATTTAAAATCCTCAGGCTTTGAATGGCATCTTCACATATCAAGATATAAAGTTCCCAGAGGCGGAGCCTAGATGGCCAACTGAGAGCAGTGCATTTTGAGAGCTCCATAAACTAGTACAATAATATAGGAAAGTTTTATTATTTTCAAGTTTAAAACATCAGAAATCTATAGATAAACTACTAGACTACATAAATATCAATTTTGGTGGAGATATACAAAAATTATCCTGTCAAGAAACTTGGAGATATAATGAGTCACTGAATAAGAATAACTCAAGGAATTATCATCCAGATGCTGCTTTGAAAAAAAGAACTGGAATTGATGACATCTACCTTACAGGAACTATCTTTGAAGATGGATGGCTTTAAAAATGACTTAGAAAACCATAAATTAAATTCTCAAAAACAGACTGATACTCTTAAGGAACTATTACAGCAACACCATACAAAAATAACAAATATAGAGAATTCTCTAAATGACTTTGAAGGGATACTCAAAGAGGAAGAATTCTAAAATGATTTTCTACTTAAACAGAATACATGGCTGCTTAACAAAATAGATGACTTAGAAAACAGGGAAAGGAGAAACAACATAACGATCTTTGGTCTACCTGAAAACACTGACATTGAAGACATTATTTCATTCTTAACAACCTGGGTTCCTGAATTTTTAGACTTGAAAGAGGGACTTTCATTTGGAATTGAAGGGGTCCATAGACCACTGAGGAAATCTGCTTCTAACTCAACAAATACTCCACCTAGATCTATAGTTATAACATTTCTTTCATTTCTGGACAAGGAACTAATATTAAAATCTGCTTGGAGAAATCAACCTTAAAATACAATCAAAGCCTGATAATGTTTGACAATGATTATTCTTCCAGAATACTAGAACAAAGGAAAAAAAGTCTGGCCAATAATAAAACTGTTGAAACAAAACAACATTAAAGCACAGCTGGCCTTTCCAGCCAAGATAAAAATACTTTTTGCCAATGAGATGAGAACCTTTAATGACTTAGAAGAAGCTACTTTATTAATCAAAAACAACAAAAGAAGAAATGGAATGGATGGCCCCTACTCTTAAAAGAATAAAAGAAACAAATCCTTGGACTGATGCTAGAAAGAAGAAAGAAAAAACTGATTCCAAGATAGCTGTCCCAAAAACATAACTCTTACAACTACATCTCTCAAAGTATCAGCTGATATGATACATCACTTGCCGTCTGCTTTTATTTAAAAAAGGAGGGTTTCTTAAACAACTGAGAAACAGTAATGATTTATTCAGAATGTTCAAAGAGTCCAATAATTCTTCACAAACAAAGGTAAGTCAAGATGGGATACTATTTACATTATATATAAGCCAAACAAAGCAACATATAATATAAACATAGAAGTTTCTATTCCCTACTTGAACTCAGTGAATAATTATCTTGTCCATTTTTCATTGATTTTACTTATAATAATTTAAGTAATCAATTAACTAATTCAATAAGGTACCATTCATCAGAGTTCAGACTCAAATATAACAAATTAACATCATATATAATAGCAGTAACAGTAGAGTGTTTTGAAAAAAAAATCCTGTCATGGAGATTAATGCCTTTTTCAGTTAAAGTATGATTTAGAAATGTTGTGTATATCCTGGTTAAATAATAGTAGCAAGCTCTTAGTACAAATATCATCATTATTCTGTCTAAATATAGTTAATATCAATTATGGCAGGTATCACAGCTACAAGTGCTGTTTGATCAATCCTGATGTGGTGTGCATGGATGCAGCTGTATCTGGCAGCTAGTACAAATGTCATTATTATTCTGTGTAAACATAATTAATATCAATTATTGCAGGTATCATAGTCTCGAGTGCTGTTGGATCAATCCTAATATGGTGTGCGTGGATGCAACTGTGTCTGGCAGGTAGCTCAAATGTCATTATTATTCTGTATAACATAGTTAATATCAATTATGGCAGGTATCATAGCTTTGAGTGCTGTTTGATTAAGCCTGACATGGTGTGTGTGGATGCAGCTGTGTCTGGCAGCTGTTGTATGTTGCCATTTTCGTCTCCGGGACAC
Organism: Protopterus annectens; assembly: GCF_019279795.1. Taxonomy (NCBI): domain Eukaryota; kingdom Metazoa; phylum Chordata; order Ceratodontiformes; family Protopteridae; genus Protopterus; species Protopterus annectens. Next base: position 81,970 of record NW_025048879.1, on the reverse strand, counting down.
TGTGGGTTGTGGCTTGTGATTGAGGTTTACTAATGCTTGTGCATTAGGAAGAGGCATTTGGTGTTTTAGCTTGTGTATAATAACACTACTGTCTTAACTTGTCATAAATGACATACACTACATTGAACATCAAGGGGAAGCATGATGATTTCTTATATAAGTAAATATGCATAGCAAGGCATGCAATTGCTTTAACTTGAATTGTAGTTTTTGTAACCCATCTTGACCATATATAATACTTAAGCAGTTACCCAGGTAACTGATGCTTTATACATGACATCAAACTGACAAAGTTGTTCAAGAGAAATAATAGAAGCCTGAACTTGAAATGCCACAGAATGCAACAATCATATTCTGAACAAATAGTATTAAATTGACAATAGACAATCAGTTTAATAACATGGGCTTGTGTATAATAACACTATTGTTTTAACTTGTCATAAATGACATACACTATATTGAACATCAAGGGGAAGCATGATGATTTTCTTGTATAAGTAAATGTGCATAACAAGTCATATAATTGCTTTAACTTGAATTGTGGTTTTGTAACCCATCTTGACCATACATAATACTTAAGCTGTTACCAAGGTAACTAATGTTTTATACATGACATCAAACTGACAAAGTTGTTCAAGGGAAACAATAGAAGCCTGAACTAGGAATGTCACAGAATGTAACAATCACATTCTGAACAAATAGTATTGAACTGACAATAATCACTCAGTTTAACCTTTGCTGATTATACAAAATAGAATGTTGCCATTTAGATCTAAAACCTTTCAGTATATGCCATAAAATGGCAATTTATAAATATAGAAAGGGAATTTGTAATCATTAATCACAATAAGTGAATCTTTTTGTTTTTAACCTATAATTTCACTCATTTTATAATAAGAAATGACAGATATGAAAATTGTTATGTGTAGGAAATTGGGGGAAGAAGGATGTACTGATAATTAAAATGCACTAACTTTCATCAATGGTCACATAAAACAAACTTGATGCTTTAAGTAAGTTAGCAACAAACAAAGTGATTACTTAAATGCTGGCAAACAATGAAATATAACTTCTGCTATATCCAGTAAAATACATTGTATTATAAACATTAGGTATAAATATTATTACCATCTATTTGTATTAAGTAATACATTTTGAAAGACTTCATCAATAAGGGTGAATATGTTAACTGTGTGCTATCATCTTTTACTAAGGTTTTATATATGATACATTCTATTTTACTATGATTGAATGGCTTGTCATCTATCTTTCATGTAAATATTAATTGCTGTGCAGTGGTGGTGCTGCGGTAGCATTGTTGCCTCACGGTAAGACGTTGTCTTGTTTGATTCTCAGCTAGAGCGTTTTCTGTGGGGAGACATGCGTGAATGGGCATACCTTTGTTGAAGGTTGTGCATCACGGCTGGCAACTCAGCACATAAAAATCTACTGCCAATCATTAGCGGACCGGAGTTCTGCTGTGGTGACCCCTAACTGGGAAAAGCCGAAAGACACAACAACAATAATTAGACATTTATATTGTATTAGCATTCTCTCTAATCTACAATAATACTATATCTGGTCAAAATAATATAAATATTGCTTATTCCTATTACAAATATTCTCCATATGATAATTCAATTTATGTAGCACAGATGTTCTGGATTGTCTTAGGTTTATCCATCAGATTAGGAATGATTTTCATTCCATGGCTAGTGCAGATATTAGTTTTGTTAACATTTATTAATTTAAATTTATTTCACAAAAACATTTTTAGTATGCCTGACCAAAACATTACTTTATTGGTAAACACTCAAAGTAAAAAACTGATATTTTCCTTTAAAACATATTCTTTATAGTTATCAGAGGAAAATGTTTAATAGTCACAATAAAACAAAAAACATATACCCTCGGATTCACAAAACCTCCGTGTAAGACTAAATAAGTCTTACTCGGAGGCTGCAGTTGAACGGTATGACGTCAGTGTGCCATGAATATTCATGAGGGCATGCTGACTCTACCCCAAGCCTAACATGGACTGTGCAGGCAAGCAGGGGGCATGTCCAACTGCCGAGCAGTCTAAAGGTCCCTGCAAGTGTGTGAAATGCAAAATGTCAACACACAAGAGCAAGTCCGCTCAAGTGTTCATGTACCCAACACCACACTCCCTGACATTGTAAACCCCCAGCACAGTTATAAAAATTTAAAACATTGATATTTTTTTCTAATTCCCAATATAGCTGCCTGTATTTGCACATGTGTGCGCGAGTGTGCCCATTGCTTAGTTGCAGTTAGCAATATCGACATGGAAGAGCATAATAAGGAATGTGTATGCAAATTATGCCAAATAGTAATAGCATAGTAGTAGAGCGTTCTCACAAAGAGGAGGCATTTATGGTTCAAGTCCCACCACTCCCCTTCCTATTTTATGTTAAAAATGAGTATATGAAATAACTCCTGACACATATGATAAAACATTTACTACAAAGCATTGAAATAGCCTATGTATCAGTGAACAAAAAGTAAATTTATAAATGAACCTGACATATAATTGTCCGCAGTTAAGCAGCGCTTTACCCAGCGCAATGTAGTTGCCCATAGCTAAATCGCGCTTTACCCAGCGCAATGTAGTTGCCCATAGCTAAATCGCACTTTACCCAGTGCAATGTAGTTGCCCATAGCTAAATAGCGCTTTACCCAGCGCAATTGGTTTGCACGGAGGTGCGCACCACGCCAACCAGAGCACCGTTGGGCAACGTGGAGCAACGTAGAGCAAAGTTGCTTAAACACAGCCACACCCCCTAACCTGTCTGGACAGTAGTAAAATAAAAAGCAATGATAAGGTTTGAACCAGGACACTGTGCACCATAACCAAAATACTGAACCACTAAGCCACGACATATATAATTAACCATTGCTAAGCAGGTCTGCAGTCAGCTGAGAATTTTCAAAAACGGCCAATCACAAACAAGTGCGGGAAATGCTGCATATTTTAGTTCCATAGGCAGGAATACTCACCATAACTGATTGAAGCTCCCATCTGCAGTTAGAATGTCTGGTGCTGGAGAGGATACTCACTTTAGAGCGCAACGCTGGGGCATCGAGGAGTCAAAATACATGGTTTGGCTCCTAGTCCATCATCATGAGACTCGACTCCTGCAGAGCCAGTTCCAAGGGACAGAGTGTAAGGCAGAGGCTTGGAACCAGTTGGCTCATGAACTCACCAGTGCCACAGGCGTCCCTCGGACTGGTGAGCAGGTCCGTCACCACCATGCAGACCTGAAGAGACAGAAGCAGGACCTTCTGAACCAATGGATCCAGGAGGCCCGTCATATGCATGATGACCCACTACTAAGTAGGGAGCCATGGAATGCAGTATGTAAGGCATGCTAATATAGTCTAAATAATGGATAGGTATGTCTCAATATCCCTTCATTTACTTCACAGCTGCAGGTGTTAGTGCTATGAATCAGCAAGCCTATGCAGATAGGCTGCTAAGGCTGCGCCACCAGGCAGGTTAGTAATTATTCTGCATGTATTTTTATATGTTATATGTGAGGGAGCATGACAAAAGTGTTGTAGCCCAATAATACAGCAATAAAATGGCCTGAATAAATCCTCTGCGTGTACTGTTATATAACATAAGTCAGTGAGCCAGAAATAGAGTGTACTAACCCAGCAATAAAGGTAAAATAAGTCTGGAATACTATCTCTGCATGTACTGTCATAACATATAAGTGAGCAGGCCTGAAAAAGAGTGTTGTAACCTATCAATAAAGGTATGATATGTCCTGAATATGTCTTCCATATGCACTGTAATATCAAATAAAGGAGAGAGCCTGTAGAAAAGAGTGTTCAATGTAATTAATAAAGGTATAATACTTGGAGTGTGTCTGTGTCACTTACTTTGAAATGTTGTTGTACCCTTGCAATAAATAAATAGTACTGTTGTATTAGGTGCTGTCAACCCACAGTTGTTCAGTCCCATAAGAAGTGGATGAAGGAAGTGGCAGTAGCTGTTAAGCATATAGCATTTATTCCCTGAATAAATCCTCAACGTGTACTGTTAGATAACATAAGTCAGATAGCCAGGAATAGAGTGTATTAACCCATTAATAAAGGTAAAATATGTCTGGAATACTATATCTGCATGCACTGTCATGGAAAATAAGTGAGGGAGCCTGAAAAACAGTGTTGTAACCTATCAATAAAGGTATAATATGTCCTGAATAGGTCTACTGTATGCACTGTAATATCAAGTAAAGGAGAGAGCCTGTAGAAAATAGTTTTAGTGTAAATAAGAAAGGTATAATACTTGGAGTGTGTTTGTGTCAGTTACTTAGAAATGTTGTTGTACCCTTGCATTAAATAAATATTACTGTTGTATTAAGTGCTGACAACCCACAGTTGTGCAGTCTCATATAAAGTGGATGAAGGAAGTGCCAGTAGCTGTGAAGCATGTAACAGTCCTCAACAGTTGTTAAATGGCTGACATGCATAGGTAAATCTGGCATACGAGTAGCTTGTCAAGGTACTCCCCAGAAATGTGAGTGTGCTACATGAAATGTAGGGTTCTGCAGAAAATCAAGTGAAAATGTCATGTGAACACATCCAGATGTGCAGATACATAAATATATAAATAAAATACAAGTATGTAGCAGTAACATCTGCATCTTGGACAGTTACTATGTCAGATATAGGTCAGGTATATAATGAACTAGCCAAACCCATTATGCAATCTAATGCATGTTGCCTAGTGTAATAATACATGTAGGGGATATACACCTGCAGTCAATAGGAATGTAGTGTAGAGTTAAAGTACTAATAAGATGTTAATGGAGGTTTCTTTTTACACCCTACTCCATGTGCATAAACAATGCAATTCCACAGCTCAATGGGTATGTCTAATCTCAAAACATTTGTTGGGACATATGTCCTATTCTATAAAATCTGCATTTACTTTGATGCGTGTCCCCTGTTAAAACACCACAAATTGTAAAAGCAATTCCACAGCTCAATGGGTATGTCTAATCTCAAAACATTTGTTGGGACATATGTCCTATTCTATAAAATCTGCATTTACTTTGATGCGTGTCCCCTGTTAAAACACCACAATCTTGGTGGCCTGTTGCCACCAATCACCCTGCATGCTGTTGTAATGTCCACTGTCGTTCAATATATGCATGTGTTATGCTTGCTGTTCAACTGTTGTAACCCTGGTGTGTTGGGTTAATGGGACTATTACTGCATGCTGTTACAACTAATTTGGAATGCTGTTGTCTATGTTGTAATTAAACACACCTAATCACAGAACGTATGGGAAGGCCGGTCCCAACGGACCCACCTGTCCCTCCTCAGCTGGCGATTGCACCTGGCACCAGCAGGTCTGGTGCCCAGCCTGGGCTACCCTCCTCCATTGGTCCTGTGCCACCTTCAGGTAGAAGCAATGCAGGGAATGGGGCTCGTTCCCCCCCCTGCAAGCGTGGGTGGAGAAGGGCCTCCTGTCACCCTCTGAAGGGTCCGGGTTGCGGTGTGTAAGGAGATCCAGCATTTAGTCACTGATCCACTACGCCAGCTCGACTCGCGGTGAGCCTGCCCCTCCTATGCATCCCCCAGCACAGTGACCCTCGGGTCTGTGAAGGTTCAGTGGTGACTGCCCATGGGTGGGGATCTCAGTCTCACTGTTACCATCTGTGGGCTCATGGGCTTGCGATATCCAAACATCCGTCCCCGTCAATTGTGTTCACCCACCCCATGTGTCATACTCCGCCCCTGTATGCGTCTTGTTTGTCTTGTCTGTTTACCTACTCAACCTACCTCCCCAAATATACCTACTTCCTCTACCTCACTTTCCACTCTCACCTGAAAAAAAAAGGGCAATCTGTACCCCAAAAAAAATTACACCCCATACATAGCTGCCCATTTTGCACACATGTCCACTGGACATGTAAACTGATAATTATAATTGGCAGTACAACATACTTCATTGTCCTCACCCCTCTCTCAGGGGTGGAAGGTTTCAAATTTCACTCCAAATTTGCAACATATGCACAGCTGTTGCTGGTAAAGAAATGGGCAGCTGTGGACCTTCCCTACACCCGTCCTGCACATCCCGAGCTTGTTTTCCTACTGTCTTTCCCTCTTTGTGCCTCATTTTTCACCACTTTCCTATCTCCCCATTTTCTTTTCTTTCAAAGAAATTAGCGCAGAGGTTAGTGGTAGTAAGCACTTTTAAGCAGTAGTAAGCAGGTTTAAGCGAGTGTGCGCATGTGTGTGCTTAGCTAAGCATCGCTAAGCATAGCGCAAACCCAAGCAAACCCACTTACAACTGCTTAAAAGTGCCTTAGTCACTCTGTGTCAGGGCCCTTGTTCTGCTCAGCAGCAAAATAAAATACCTCTGTCAGTCTCAAACCCCAGCCCTTGGACACATTAGACTGCATGAAGTACCACTAAGCCACAACTGATATACAATAACTTTGTGCTGAAAAAATATATAATGCATTACAATGAGTGAATGTAAAGGAAAAATAGGAAGGCCATAACACAAAGCTTGTTCTTTGGATCTTTACCAGCAATTGTTGTAGAATTGCATTACATGAGTGTGATGCGAGAATCAGCCATTCAAGCAGAAAATAATGTTACAGAGGCACTTTACAACCCCCACACAGTATCATAGCAGGACAAACACTGGCATATCTGAGTAGGGCAGAGGCCATACCTCCTAACTGTGACAACTTTCCAGGGATGTCCCTGATTGTGAAACATATTTTAGCTGTGTCCCTCCGAATCCTTCAGAAAAGTACTGACGTCAGTCAGAAAGGTGGGCTATTACACAATGAATACTGACAATAATAACAGTAGACACCGCTTGTACTTCATGAAAGGAGTACTAATCCATATGCACTGCTTCACTGATGTCTACACCTACTGTCCCTATTATGTGTAAGGTGTACCTCACTTTCAACAACCTATCCCTGACTCCATGCAAAGATGTATCTGAGTGTTCCATAGGCCTGGCAGAGGCACAACCACACAGGCATATAGGCTATATTGCTGTTACACACTCTGCAAATAGCTTTAGTAGGACCTCCACAAGCATACCCTTATGTAGGAGTACAACACAGAAATACCAATGGATGTAGCCATGTACTGGTAGCAACTGACTGTAACAATGCCATTGTACCAGTGCTGAAAACACCTGTGAGTTGCACAGACAAAGAATGACAGTGTAACCTCTGGCTACCATCTGGATAGGTTCACAGTTGGGAACTATGCAGACAGACCACCTGCCCTGATAAACTGACAGGTACACACCAATCCTGTAAGTCCAGTAAGATAATATTCACACATTAATACATAATGCTCTCTGTATGTAAGCACCCCCCCCCCCACAATTAAACGATACTTGTGTGTTTAGGGTCTACCAAGTGTGTAGGTAGGCATACTCAGTACTGGAATTGTCCAGTTGTCCTGTGAACCCTGTGCTAATGTCAACAATAAAAAACACAAACCTTGCAGAAGTGAGTACATTAATATTCCCAGTATAACAGTTCACAAACAGTTCATGTGCCAAAAGAATAAGTCTCAATAACTACATTTGTATGGCAGTTAATTATATGAGTAGAAAAGAAACTACATAGTCACATAAATGTTGTGTAAGCATTTGTAGTGGTGAGTAAAACTCTACAGTGATAGCTCAGTACTGGAAGTGGCAACAGTCAGGTCTGCGTACAACATGTACATCACTGTCTACACCTCTAGCTTCATTTATAAGACATATACCAACCTTCTGACTTACACAACAGTGTCCACAGCAAACAAGCATGGGCCCCACTCTAGAAATCTGAAAGGGCTACGCCTACAAAACTTAGCAATTTATAGCATTGGGTTGCTATGACAGTGAGTACTGCAATTACCACACAGCAGGCTGTATGCATTTACCGAATGCTGGGCACCAATTGGTGCAGAGGGCATCACATGCACATGCGCAGATACCTATAAAAGCAGATTGTACTTGCTATCCCCACATGCAATCATTACATTGCATGTTTAAGCAAATGAACAGCTCCTGCAGACAGTAGCACGTAAGAATATACTTTAAAATTAGGTAACAAATATATATACCCAATCAAAACTAAAGTTATTAATTAAGAAAAAAAAAGCGCAAAGAAACATAAGTAAGTATCTTTACTTAATTAAAAAAAAATGTCAAAGCATACACAGACGGACCTGAAAGGGACATACAGGTATGTAACAGTTTGTAGTTACCGGCAAGTATTAGATGTTTATGAATAGTACTGTACATCCTCTGAAACATGCATATGTGGCAGCAGTAGGTATGTATGCACTGATGCCATGCATAAGTACTGCCATGGAGAAATTGGTGTGTAGCTGTGTGCAGTGGGACATGTGTGACATATGTAGCTCAGCATTACATGTCAAACATCTGAACATGTTATCTATGGTCTGTACAGTACTGTGTTTAATGGCAGTTTGGGGAAGTAGTACAAACACCTATATAAACTTGGATGTCACAGAGTAAGACATGCAGGATAGTCACATAATGTGTAGCTTAGCATTGGCAACTGCTGTAGCAGGCTAATATAGTAATGTATCATTTGCAGCTATATATACTCTTGTACTATTACTGTATGCACACATGTGACAACTGTCCATGTTGTAGCAAGGCCCAACAGATCATCCGTGAGGTGTATGGACTTACAACAGTGTGGACCTTGTGTCTGTATGGCACACACATATGGAGAGATACATATGTGTCTGATTTATAAGCATCTGAACATGTGCATAGAGCAAGGGACATACTGCAACTGTTTGTGAAGGGCGGACATTTATATGTTGGTGCAGGTTGTTATGTGCATATTTATATGTAGGTTGTAGTGTGTGTCAAACAAGACAGCATACAGTGCTGGTATATGACATGTGTTATTCAAACGTCATGGGTATGATTTGTTAGGTTTATAGTCTTCCAGAAAGGGGTCCTGCTAAAGATATATGGGCTGAGAACACCTTCCATGCATTCTGCACAAGACTGTGCAATATCATTACATAACTGTATCCCCCTCAACCTTTGTATAATTGATATTCCCACCATGAAAGGTGGACTGTATATGTGCCGATATGCATATCAATGTGTACACCAGTTTATGTTCATATGTACGCTCCAGCTCAATGTTGTATACGTATTGCCATCCCTGTTGTTAAAAGCCCTGTACCCATGAACTACCACATAGGTGGTAGTCTACTCAACACCGAAGGTGTGATAAGAGACTACGGGACACAGGTGGACAGTAGTGTCCCTTATGATAATCACAGTGCCACACTAGTCATGTAAACTGAGTACAGTCCACATGTCGTCAGTAAAGGTGTGTCATCCATGGAAACAGAGGTCAGTGTTCCACTCTACTCATCAGTCATAACACCCATCATAGAGTACAATGGCCCTGTTGATATGTACCTCAGAAGACATTCACAGCAGCTGTAGATGCCAGACACATACCTCACAAATAGTATTACCGGACTCAAACAGATGCCCTATGCTGACTGTCTTACAAAACCACAGCTACACTGTGTCGCATACCACCTACCCAGAGGCTACCTCTGCCTAATATACAAAGCTATGCCAAACCCACAGGTGTTGGACGTGCTCCATGTAAACAGATGGAACTCCATACAAGCTACACACTGTACTGATCTAAACCTTGTAAAGTAAAAAAGCAGAACATGCTTGAGTGGCACATTATCATCACAGACACATACCATACTGTGGAACCAACTACCTATCAACAGCAAATGAAGGTCCTCATTAGCAGTTGCCATGAACAATCATGATGATTGGATGTGAGATAGGAAACACAACCTGGTAATCACCTCTGTGACTCTGCATGACAGGGGCACATGAACCTACATTACATGGGTGTTGGAGTGCAGGGTACCATATGGCTAGGCTTCCATAGGCCCTACGGATAACAGCCTATCAGCTACCTAAGACCTGATACACACATGCATGTACTTGTTGCATCACATGCTATGTGAGGTTGACTGGGTGTGATGGAGAATGTGTAGGCGAATGTGTCAAAGATGTGTATATGTGTGATAGACTAGTTGGAAACTGTGTATACCATGGTATGTAGTGTTGTAGCTCTAATCCCATCAAAAGGTACGTATGCTATTGCCAGGCAGGCAAAGCAGTATGGCATATATTGTGACTTAGTCCCATGGTGTCGACTGGAGTGTGCCATTGTAGGCTAAAGCAGTACATGTATGCTTATTGATTGTTAACACTAGTGAATACAACTCACAGATGAACTGTAGTACTACCTGAAGCTGTAGGCCTCAACAGCACAGTATGGTTAATATCCACATGGCTTGGTAACACTGTTTTGTTTATTACCTGTAGTCCTCACACATTACATACCTCAGGCACGAGGTTATGTAGGTGCTGACACACAGTACTGTATGGTACACAGGTAAATCTAATCTGGGTTGCCATGCCTTTGTGTCTTATAGGTATGTCTGATGTGTGTGTGGGTATGCATGTAACATGGCCTCCGTGATATGTGTGTCACAGGATATAAGTGCGTATCTAGCAACATGTATAGTGTAGTACAGCAGTATGCCACCTATAGTGATGAATGTGCACATATGTTACTGAGGGGTTTGCTATCAACAAGTAGCGTGGTGTACTGGTAGTACTGTAACCATACTGTGCATTAATTTCAATGGATGACAAATGTCTGTATGCATTAGCATCATATACACCTCCTTTGGCTAGGTGGTGCATTGTGTCACATACAGTGTGTCATGTACTGTTATATAGTCTTACATACTGGTTCCACTTTGTTGCTGTGCAGAACATGGTTTGGTATATAGTATGTGCCAGGCACTGTCAGGCAGTTGTGGGCGGAGCAGTCATATGTGGTATTGTGTATCTACTGACAGCCAATAGGTTGCTATATATGGCATTTCATTGATGTCTGTACTTTAGAATGTTGAGTGTGCCTCATGACTTGCTCACAATTACTGTTTCATTGTCTTCCAGGGTAATGTCACACAACAGGAAACCAGCATATTCCCCTGAGGAGGAGGAAGTAATATCAGATGCCCTCATACACCATTATAACCTGCTGCTCTCCAGAACCTGCCAGGACCAGCATGGTCGCACTGCACTGTGGCAGGATGTTGTCCGTCGGGTGAATGATGTAGGCATGCATAACCGGACTTATGAGCAGGTACGCCATTACTGCAGTGATTTAATCAGACATGTCCGGCAGCGTGCCTCCGACGTCCACAGACAACAGCTTGCCACAGGTGGTGGTGCTGCAACACATCCCCCCCCTCACCAGAGTGGAAGAGCTGCTCCTCAGCATGGTGGCTCCTGGCCAACCAGTACAACACACCTGTGTCATCATGGAGGCCGGAGTCACCCAGCACGGTGATACAGAGTGTGCAGGTAACATGGCATATCTGTAGACCACTGTTATCTCAAGTGTTATAACATGCATCTATCAGATGTGTACTGTGTATGCAGAATATGTGGAGCCTGGTTTCATGCAATACTGATAATTCTGGACATTATCTGTATGCCTGTGACTGTCACCTCATGTACTACTGTATAATTGCAAACTCACAGCAGCAATGCCATAGTTGTTGACACTGACAAACTATCTCATATCCTTGGAGGTCCCTCTGGTGTGATAGCAGGACAGCAGACCCATGCTGGTGAGTGGGCTACAGTTGATATAGCATATAACATGTGCATGTCATAGGAGAGTTGTAGGCCATATACACATGTTAAACACCTACACATAGTGCATGCTCTGAATGTTCTCTGTGGGACTATGCACATCCCAGTGACATGAGTAGCTGACTCATACACATGCAATACACAGAGCGTCCCAAACAAGTGGGGTACACTGTAGTGGACATTGTATAGGCAGAGTCGATACACATGCACACAACATGCACCACTTTGTCATATGCAGTATGTGTTAATATGATACACGTGGCATATGTAGACACCTGCTGTAAGGTCATACTCAAGTATCCCATATGTCATCAACACAGCACACATACTATACCTGGGGGTAGAGGCCTATAATGGGCCGGTGTGACACTCATCAACACACAACACAGTCATGTTAGGCAATGCTCCCTATTGAACACCTGACATGCCCATGTAACAACTGTCTGTGAAATGTTAAATGTAGCCTAAGTTGTGCAGGTCAGGTACAGCAAGATAGTTGCCAGTGTGACATACATCAGTGGCCTTGAGTGACCACATGATGCTGCAAGATGATGGCTTATGGTACCACACTACATCCACTTACAGTACCTACAGTACTATACATAGTATTCATTTTTATACACCTGACAGTTGTGTGCATCTGGCCATGGTATGTATACCCATGAGTGATGGTGCACAGGACATTGGAAAGCATTTCAGACTTGCAATGCAATGTTGTGTCCATGTACACATTCTGTTCCAGGGTGAGGCCAGTCATTGAACACACACATGCATCAACGACATGTATACTGTTATCAACAAGGACTCTCTACACTCACACTGCATGCTGTTGAGCAATACACATCCTGCATGCTGGCACGTGTGATAGGACTCTTTGGCTTGTGATACTGTACTCCACCATCAACCACTAATGAATATGTTCCATATTGCTGTTGGTGTGTGTGTGTGTGTGTGTGTGTGTGTGTGTGTGTGTGTGTGTGTGTGTGTGTGTGTGTGTGTGTCAACTTGACTGAGTAGTGTATTTGTGTGCATGTGTGCATGTGTGCATGTGTTCATGTGTGCATGTGTTCATGAGTGCATGTGTGCATGTGTGCATGTGTTCATGTGTGCATGTGTGCATGTGTGCATGTGTTCATGTGTGTATGTGTTCATGTGTGCATGTGTGCATGTGTTCATGTGTTCATGTGTTCATGTGTGCATGTGTGCATGTGTTCATGTGTGCATGTGTTCATGTGTGCATGTGTGTATGTGTGCGAACATCCTGTACAGATGTTAAAGTGTGCTTCCTGTCTCCCTCTCACAGGTGCTGAGGTATTGCTGGATGGGTGCAGCAGGGAACCTGAGGTCACTGCCACAAATAGTGAACATGATGATACATGTGTTGTGGCACAGGCATGTTTGACAGGGTCTGTCATTGGTCCACCAGTCAACAGTACACAGCTTTCCACCCCATCTATGCGCACATACATACTGCCAATACATCCCTCAACACCAATGGCCTTAGGTGAGGAACAGCATATGGTAGGCATTGACCAGGACAGTGTGGTATCTATGGCACATGCAACCCCACACAGCAGCCGTGCCCAGACACCCAGAATGGTACCACATAGGCATATGTCCAGGGGTTCTCATGGGAGCACCGCTGGTCGTAATGCCCCTGGCAGATGTGCCCGCACAAGTCTCACAACCTCAGGTATATTCCAGGCTGTGATGCAAGCACAGGCATGTATGGAACGGTACACCAGGTAGGGACTAAGGGTGCAGAGGGCTCATAACACCACGGTCAATGACAGTATCCGTGACCTTGCCGGTGCCATCCGCAATTACACCGATGTCATTGATAGACGTTGGGGGAAGACACTAGATGTCCTCTGCAATGTAATGTCCATGTGCCAGGACAGTGCAGGATGGCTGGGACGTCGACGTGGACGTATGCCAGCAACATCATCAGCTGGCAGTCATCGCGGATGACACATAAGTGCCAGTCGCTCCCGTAGTGGCAGTACCAGCTCCAGCAATGTTGTGGCTGGGCTGTTGGTAGACCATCTGAGATGACCACGTGCACATGGCTCTGGCCAGTCCCATCAGGGACATGGCTCCAGTCAACATCCCTCTGCCTCTGACGATAGTACTCAGTCTGGCTTAGTACCCGATACTGTCCATGTCACCCCTGCCAGGCACAGGTACTGTGTCCATGGCCGGAGACAGTGATCTGTACAGCCTGGCAGGTACAGTCTGTGGCTGTCCCACAACCTCCCGTATTTGGCAGCCACAAGGGGGTACTGTGTGCATGCAGACACACACACATACTACCAACACATAGGGCTAACACATGCACACACACATTACATCAACACTGACCCATACTGTACTGTTGTCCCTCACACACACACACACACACACACACACACACACACACACACACACACACACACACACATACATGTTGATTGGATGGGTCATTGTTGGGCTCTGGAAAAACAATAACACACCCTGTGCATATGATGAAACTGTGCCACCTCCTGTCATCTGTGACATTGATGCAGGAACAGGATAACATGGTGCTGATGCACAGGGTGACCTACTAGCAGTGTAGCAATGTTAGCATGTTGTCAACAGTAAAGTGTAATGATATCCTTGTAGGTATATCTGAGCAGGCATGATGCATCAAAGCAATGATTATCAATGTAGTATTGTTTACACCAGTGTTAATTCCAAACATGAATTGTCCACACATGTGCCAGTTGGCTGATGTGTGTGGTACTGGCAGCATGTGTCAGTGAGTGGACGTTACTTGTGTGATGTGTGCAGTACAGATTTCAAGGTGTACATTTGTGAACATGGTGGAGGTGCACTGTTTGCATGTACGTGCATGGTGGGCACATGGGAAGGGTGACATGTCCTGTATTACACAGTGTTAATACTTCATATTTCCTATTGGTGTCCAGTATGCATTTCACTACACATATGTCACAACTTAGGTACACATGTGTGTATGACATGGTATGACACTATGCTCTGGGTGATACTGTTAATATCGGTCATTGGTTAGCATTCTGGTAGTGTACATAACCTCAACAGCTTGATTTTAACCAATCGTTAGATGATATCTTGACAACTGACACACAGCTGTAGGATGCACAGTATCATTAGAATCATTCCGGTATTGTACTATACCAGTTACCAGCGTATTGACCACCACACATTCCCTTGACCACTCCTGTTTGGCATGTGTCCATCCTAGGTGCAAGCAGACACACTAGGGATATGTCCATCCACATCTGGTGATGCATACAGTGGCCTACAATGCATTCCCCAGATTAGACACTTATCCTCCACAAGGGTATCATACAGACAGATACCTGTTGACAAACCCATGTTGTGAAGCTATGAGCCAACAATAGCATAGTCATCCACATTTACTACACATAGTATCCTGACAGTACCACATTGGTAGTAGCACACAACATGTAGCAGGGGTACCGATGTGTACATACAGCCACATGTGATGTCATCTGTCCTTTGCTATCCACATTCCCAAAGGTATGCTGATGTCCCTCAGTGTATCACATAAGCAATAAGGGGTCTGTATGCATATCCATGGAGTTGTTGTATACCTATAATGAATGGCCATTATTGACAGACTGTGTTGTGTTTGAACATGTCTGAAATATGCCCCAGGCATACACCCTCACTCACACTACTCTATAGCAACTGTCATGTGTGTGTGTGACACAGATGACCTAGGGCACAGATCACTACAGTGGCTGGACTTGTCACATACATACATATGTGACCTACGGTCCAAGAAGCAGCAGCAACAACTGTCAGTGGTAACAGATGTAGTCATGTTGAAAGCAGGCTTCACACTTATGAAGTGATTGAGGTCACATGTACATATATGTCTTGGCCACACAGTTACCAATTTAGGTCACATGTACATATGTGTATTTGCCACACAGATACCTGAAGTGTGCAATGCACATACTGTTTTTTTACTGATATGTCATACAGTAGTAAAAGCAAAACCCACAACACATTGATCAACAGTGTCACACACACACACTCAGCAATTGCAGGATTCAAACCCTTATCTAACTATGTTATGATACAAGAGAGATATGCATTACCACAATGTGCTATATACATTTCTGGGAGCTTTCATTTCCACTGCTGTATTTGTGGGATACTGACATCATCAAACTGGCCACAGGGGAATTCACCTCTTTTAATGTGTTTTCACAGTCTACAAAAAGTCCACTCCTCTCGTAGAATTAGACACGCACACACTGAGCAATTGCAGGATTCAAACTCCTACCTAACTATGTTATGATACTAGAGAGGAATGCATTACCATGACGCGCTATATGCTTTACTGAGAATTTTTATTTCCACTGCTGTATTTGTAGGATACTGACATCATCAGACTTGACAAAGAGGAATTCACCTCTTCTAATGTGTTTTCACAGTCTCCAAAAAGGCCACTCTTCTCAAAAGGAATCATACACACACATACACACTCAGCATTTTCAGGATTCAAATCCCTACCTAACTATGTTATGACAGTAGGGAAGATATGCATTGACACGACGTGCTATATGCTTTACTGGGAGTTTTCATTTCCAGTGCTGTATTTGTGGGATACTGACATCATCACACTTGGCAAAGAGGAATTCACCTCTTTTGTTGTGTTTTCACAGTCTCCAAAAAGGCCACTCCTCTCAAAGGGAATCACACACACACTCAGCATTTTCAGGATTCAAACCCCTATCTCACTATGTTATGATACTAGGGAGACACGCAGTAACACAATGCGCTATATACTTTACTGGGTGTTTTTATTTCCACTGCTGTATTTGTGGGATACTGACATCATCACACTTGGCAAAGAGGAGTTCACCTCTTTTAATGTGTTGTCACAGTCTACAAAAAGGCCACTCCTCCCAAAGGGAATCACACACAGGCACACACCCTCAGCAATTGCAGGATTTAAACCCCTACCTAACTATGATACTGAAGAGATACGCATTAACATGACACGCTATATGCTCTACTGGGTGTTTTTTATTCTCCTGCTATATTTGTAGGATGCTGACATCATAAGACTGGACATGGTAATGTGTGTGCACTTTGTTTTATGCAATCCCAGGAATGAACCATGTGGGTCAGCAGGTGTGAACAGCTTGAACAGGACTCCACAATGCTTAGCTTGTGTGATCTATCTGTGGACAAATTGCCATTCCTTCATATGACAATACATATTTATGCACAGATTGTTGGTTTTGTGGATACAACATGTCTGTGATGTTGATAAAGGGCTATTCAAAGTCTATGTGGGACATGTGTAGCTCCTTTCAGTGATGTATGTCCTGGGTGGCTGCCTTGAAAACAATCTAGCAGGTTTGGGGAACATGATCTGCTCATTAACATACCACAGTTGGTTGGGTTGTGTGTTTGTCGGATTACAATAGCACTGTTTCTGACTGCAATCATGATGGACTCCATGGCCTAGCAGTTCAGACTTCATAGGCTTATAGGACTATACTTCCCATGGTCTGCTGTGCACCAACACTTGTGGGGTGTGCCATATGTTGCTGTAACACATTCAACAGTGTAAGATCCTGTAGAGAGGGTGAGGCTCAACAGACTGTTAAGGTGCAGGGTCTGTTTGTTCTGTTGTTCACTTATGACACATATGGGGAAACAATGTTATCCATCTGATGGGATTCATTTGGCTTTGGGAGGAGCAGTTTACACATTCTACATGTGATATCTCCTGGTATGATGATAGGGCCTTTTCTCAGTGGGAGATGGGTATGTATGTATGGGCCTGTCTAACAGGATGTCAGCATTGTCAGTAAGGTACAGCTGACCCTGACTCAGGACATATATGAGTGTACATTGCTATTTCTGACATAGCTGAAGGAGGTGTCATGGTTCTGTCTGTACTCCTTCGCAGATAATCTTTCCAAAACAATGACAAACCTGACCACTAAACCCCTGTTATACTCTTTTTACACACTTAACACACTACTGATCCTTTGTGATCAGTCAACAGAGTATGTCATCATAATATCCTGGCATGTCCAAAGGTCGGTTTCGTGTGTACTCTCCAGTCCAGCTGGTGCATATTGGAATTTTGATGCAATGTTACAACTGCCTTATGTACACAGACAACCCTGTCCTCCTACCAAAAACTCAGATATATGTGAGAGATGCAACTGTAGAGACAAACAGGAGGCTGAGCTCTCTCAACCCATGACTGGCACAGTCTATCAGGTGGTTGAAGGTAACCACACACACCACAAATCCAGTCTCACATGGACCTATAACGACAGCAAACCAAATACATTACCACACAAAAACATACTCGGAGGCTCTAAATATACTCTGCCTAAGCAGCAGAGACATCCAAAGCAGACACCCAAACAACTGCTAACCCACAACTATACACACATATCACACAGTTCACAAAGTCAGTGTGCCACACAGTCACTGCCCTTAGGGCTAAACAACACACCTAATACACTTGTAATAGGTTACTCTTATTGTCAGACACACTGACGTCCCACTCACCAGGCTGAACAAGGAGAAGGTCACTTTGTGCTGTCTGTCAGGTGCCAGGATCTGCCACATAACACATGCACTCAGGTCACTCCAAAGCAAGTACAAATATGGCTCCATCATTGTCCATGCTGGTGTGTAAACCCTCAGACGTTCCTCCCTGGACTACATGACAAGAGACATAGAGGAGCTCTCTGATCATGTAGCCCAGGCCAGTATGACCCTGACCTTGTGTAGCATCTTACCCTCACCAAGAATGATGTCACAGTATACAGACAAACTGATCACTTTTAACAGTTGGCTAACATATTGGTGTCATTCAAAGGGGATCCAGTGTCTGTCAGGCTGGGATTACATGTTCGACATGCCACGTAGCTTCACTATGGACGCCATGCACCTATCACCCCTAGGCTTTCAAATACTGGCTAAGGCTCTTGCCACCCCCATAGTGGCTGTTTTAAGTGAGGCTCAGAAGACAAAACCACCTCCATAGATGTTACAGGGTAAAAGAAATGGAGGGTAATGCTGCTCAACAACAGATGTCTAACCCTCAGAATGCACGCACTCAGGACTCTCCTCAGTATGAAGACTGTCGATATATGTGCAGTAACAGACACCTGGTTCGGGCTCCTAAAAGCACGCCAGCACTACCAGGTTTTACTTCATACCATGCTTTTCGGACACAAGACTCAGACCGGGCAACAAAAATAGGGGGAGTATCCATATACATCAAACATACACACACCTCCAGGTTAGTAGCACTGCACAAAGCATCGGAGAACATACATGTGCAACTAACAGTGGCCCAAACTGCATTTCAGTTTGTAGACCGCTACAGACCACACTCCCGAACTTGGGAACAACACTCGGTATTCCTGGGAACACTGGGGAATATAAAGGTCTCTCCAAACACCATTATATTGGGTGACTTCAAATACACAAACATTGACTGGGAATACTACTCAAACACCAACACCCTCGCACAACATTTGCTAGGATTTATAGACTCAAATGCTATGGCACAACTGGTCACCACAACCACAAAAGGGTAAAACATGTGGGACATGATCATCACCAACATGAGGACTCTATGTTCCACACCAGAGGTATACCCCTCATTGTTAAGGTCAGACCATACATTTATCTCACTGGACATACATATCCTGTCCACACCCCCATCCTAGGTGATCTCAGTGAAGTACTTCTCATAAGCAAACGTCACACCTCTACAAACCGAGGTGGTATCCGTCAAAGACCCTGGGACAGTGTTAATTACAGCTCAGACAACTTAATCCTTTACAAACGCATTCTATGGACAACTACTGGAATGCATGGATCATGCCATCCCAGATAACTACAAGACTCACTCCTCCAAAGGCAGGGGACCTGTGTGGTGGACCACGGCCATTAATAAGCTATACAACGACAGGAGGAGGCTACTACATGATAGAGCACAATCCCAAAAAGGAAGGCATCTCTGATCAGTACTAGGGAAAAGCTACGATCACTTGTTGATTCATCTAAGGGCCGCTTCTAATGGACACTTGCAACAGACACTAAGGACAATCACAAGGTCTTCGTTAGTTATGTCGGGGACCTGGGTGAGAACTCACAGATATGCTGTGAGTTACTGCATAATGACAAAACATACACTGAACCCACTGACATTGCAAACATCCTGGCAAACAGGTTCAGTGGAAATGTTTCCCCCCATCCCCCCTAAAGTGCAAATGTCCATCCCAACAGGGTGTAGCCTCCCTGACATCACAGATGAACAGGTGAGTGATGCCCTCTCCATAGCAGACAACACAGCATCAATGGGACCAGACGGTGTCCCGGCCTGCGGCTTACACAAGATTCATGACGAACTTAACACTCACATTAAGTCAATGTTCAATATCAGAGTTACTACAGGATATGTACCCAAGAAATGCATACAGCAACAGTGTTCCAGCTCCACAGAGGTGGTGCCACAAGGGACCCTGGACAATATTGCACTATAAACCTAACTATCCTGGTCTGCAGAGCTATGGAGCGTATCGTCATGGAACCCATACACATAGACATCAGGAACCTACAGTCCTACACAATTCGGCTTTGTTGTGGGCATATCTTGCCTCTTGGACCTGTTTGACGTCTTTAAATAGTTACTAGGTCCATAGACATAGAGAAGGTTGTTCAAACAGCCTACATGGAGCTCGCACAACAGTTCAACACAATACTCCACTCAGGCATTATACATAAGCTCACCAGCTTCAATATCTACACATATGTCACAAGATGGATTGCTAACTGGATCATGGATAGCACCCACATGGTCAGTATTGCAGGTGCCATGTCTGACTATACACCACTTACATGTGGCATCCCACAGGGCTCAGTCCTGGGACCTCTCTTGTTCGGTATATATTTCTCAGACGTACAGGCTAACACAGGAGGAATATGGCTGACCATGTTCTCAGATGACTGCAAACTGTGTACCATAATCAACTCCCCAGCTGGCACAAGCATCCTCAAAAAGGGTCTCAGAGATGGATAACTGGTGCCAGAGCCATGGCCTACAGCTACTTTCCATTAGATGCATAGTCATCCCCTTTGGTAATAACAACGTGCCCACACATTACCACATAGGTGATGATACATCACATATGGTGGGTGTTATTTGTGATTTGGGGACATGAGTAGTTAGTACTCTTGCCTTTGACAATGACGTTGCCAGTGTTGTTAGACAGACCTTCTATATAGCCCACCTTATCCCATAGGGTTTCACATCTAGATCAAGTGGGGTCATTGTGCCCCTATACTCATCAGGCCCATGCTTGGATACAATGCCCTATTTCGGATGTACCTTACCCGACACCTGCAGCAATTGTAATGTCCACAAAAGTACCTAACCAAGTAGATCTAGGGACTCACACAGATGGTATGCGCAGTTTGGCTATGGTGACCCCAGCTCTACTCAGTCGCTTACTGCCTACTCGGATGCGATCTGTGCCTGTTGTTTAAAGTCATGTCCATCACAGACTTAATGGACAGGCTCCACCTCAGGATATCAAAGTCCCTTACAGCTACACGCTCCAGGGACGGAAACATCAGCACTGATATTAATAGGACATGCTGGAGGGGCAAATTCCCATCCCAGAGGCTCCACTCACTCTGGAATGAGATCCCAGTCCCACATACGCAGAGACCCCCACTGACCACCTACAGGTGACATCTTGACAAGTGGATGGGTGATTGTATGTTTAGCCCTGGGATATGTTCTGGGTTCCTGCTAGACAGAGGCACAATAAAATAAACATATGTGGGCTATCTTGTGTGACCTACTATTCACAGGCACAGTCTACTAATTTAACAGGGTTGCGAAAGCCAAACACACTCTGGCTAGGTTTATACATGCCCTAGGGCAGATAGCCTAGTATCAACCTCTGAACCTATGATAATGTTCGGGATGCACATTGTTCATTGATGGTACTGATTGCAGGTTTTGTTTCTTCTTTGCTTTCCCACTTTCTATGAACAACCTAAGTATCTGCATAACATATTTGATTATGACAATGTTCCAATATATTATATATGTGTCTGTTGTCATATAACTGTGTGCACAAGGCGGATTGGTGAATAGTGCGAGGTTCCTGGGTTAATACATGCAACTGCCAGATATGTGTGGCCCACTGCTGTACTCAGACATGGCCTAAGTATGTGAGCATGCCCAGTTCGGCCTTTCAGAGTTTTGTTGACTGACATTTGTCTCATTTATTCAAGTGTGTGAGCATGCCCAGTGTGACCTTGCAGTATGTTGCTGTCTGAGGTCCATTACATTTGTTGATGTGTGTGAACATTACCAATATTAACATTTATACTATATGTGTGTTGAAAATCAGATTCTATTCTTACTGCAGGCCTCACCTTTGTGTCTTAACTCGACAGAGATTATGCTATGCCTGCAAGGTTTCCATGAGATACTTTGCATATACTTATCAACATTTCTTCATACAAGCTGACCACTAACATACTGTCATGGTTTAGTGGTTCTGTACTATGACTATAGTGCACAGTATCCTGGGTTCGAGGACTGTCACTGCTTCATATTTTCATACTGGGCAGAACAGACTGCTTCAGGAACAGTGAAGCAAATATGACCATGTTTAACTGCTTTTGCTGAAGTATTCCCAACTTTGACCAAACTTGCACAACATTGCTCAATGTTAACCAACATTGCTGAACGGTGCTCAATATTGCTCAACATTGCCTGAAGTTATGCTACTTAGTGTGTGCAATTTTGTTTACATATACTAAATAGTGGTGAGAGCTGTTTAGCACTGCTTTATATTGCTTAACACATGGCAATCATGCCTCAGGTGGTGCTGCAGGGCTGCCTATGTCGGATGCACATTTTACACTCCCTATACATGTTTGTTAACAGGTAGTGTCAAGTTAGGTATCCCTTTTGCTATATGTGCGAGTCGGAGAGAGGTATCATTTCCAGGGTTCCTACTGAGCCAATGTATATGCTATGCGTTGCCTCTTTGCCAAGGAGAATGCATTCTGGGCACGCCTCCTTCTGCCTACTGGGGCAGGCTCAGGTTGTTCCTCCTCTGAGTCACGCTCTGCCTGTGATGGCCTTGGCAATGGTTGGGGGTTGTTGGGCCCGGCCCTATGCTGCTCCTGCTGCAGCTGTTTTCGCAGGATCATATTGTGTAGCATAGCACATACCATGACTATTTGGGTACATGTAGTGGGTGAGTACTGCAAGGCTCCACCTGATGTGTCCAGGCACTGGAACTGTGACTTGAGCAGCCCAAACACATGCTCGATTACATTTTGTGTTTATGCATGTGGCTCATTATGGCATTCCTGTTCAGGTGTGTGTGCATTTCTGATGGGTATCATCAGCCATGGCTCGCATGCATATCCAGCATCCCCCACTAGGTGACCATGAGGGATGTCCCCATTAGCAAATGTCTGGTACAGGTGTGTCAGATGCCAGATAATGGAGTCATGGTAGCTTCCAGGGCAGCCAGCACACACATTCATTATTATGCTCTGGCCATCACACATGACCTGGCAGTTGATGGAAGGGAAACCCTTGTGGTTATAGTAGACCCTACCCCGCTCACCAGCTGGTGCTTTGATGGGAATGTGTGTGCAGTCTATTGCACCCTCTACCTCAGGGTATTCCGCTATTTGCTGGAAGAGACGCATATTGCTGGCCAATACCTCATGGGAATTGAGGAAATATACATGATCACCGCCATGTGCTGACATGGCATTCAGGAACTGGTGCAGTACCCTGGATGCTGATGCCTGTGAAATCCCCATCATATCACCAGTTGGTCTCTGGAAGGTACCTACTGCTAGTATTCTTAGACCAACACATACCTTGGTTTCCACTGGGATGTGTTCCCCTCTTTTGGTTCTGTATGTGAGGTGTGGCCTGCACAGCTCAACAATTTGCTGCATGAGGTCTATGTCCACTCTATAGTGCTCCACTAACTCCAGCTCATGTAGCCCCTGGTAGGTTACCCTGGGCCTGTACACTCTTCTCCGTCTCCTCACTGTGGGTTGCTCAGCAGCATTCGCATTGTCACCACCCTCAGCATGTTGCATATGTCACCTTATAACAGCAATGGCAGCCCCTAACATTTCTTTGTCTCAGTAAAGCTTTTTCAGTTTTCACTTCTATTAGCTTACTGCAGTGTTGCAGTGTCCCTGAGAAAAACATAGTGGAAAGTTGTTTGCTGAGTTTTAAGTGCTGGGCTGGGCTAGTGTACTGCCTGTGTAATCGCCTGATTCTGATTGTTTTTACCTGCTAGCTCTGCTAGTCCTCCCTGGTTAACTTCCTACTATTTGTTGTGCTTCCTTTTCCCTTTCTGTTTCCTCAGGGGGCAGCGTCGTGCAAACAAGCGCAAACACGCACACCAGCTCACAAGCACACACACATGCTTACACGGACTACAACTTGCTTATTCTTGCTAAAACATGTGTACACAGGTGCAAACGCGCTTACACGGGTTTCAACAACCTTACACTTGCTTACTGCAGCTTAAAAGCGCCACACGGGCGCACACGCGTGCACACAGGCTTTCTCAGTTTACAGGCGCACACACGCGCGCATACACATTGCAGGCACTTCTACAAGAAACTTTAGTGTTGTTCACGGCATACACCTTCAATTTCTTGCCTTTAGCTGGGGTACCTGTTGACACACCTCTTCCAGTGATTAGTATCTGACAGCAGACACATGCCACTCTACTCCAATGAGCTTCACTTCTTTCAGACATACCCCCCTCATGATGTCACCTATCTTCTACTCTGTTACACCCCTTATCCTACTCCTACACTCCACTGACTGTGCTCTTTTGCTATGTAAACTTGGGATTCACTATCCTTACCCTCATTTGCATAGGATTGCCTACTAATGCTTGGTTACATCTCTTGGACTGAGCTTCCCCCCTTAGCAACCTCTACTCGGTAGCCATGTTGTCTTTGGACTGCCATTCCCTTGCATTGTATATTATGGATTGCTGTAAAATCCACATTTGTGGATTTTAATTATTGGTTTTCTGGTTTTTACAGCGCAACGCATTTGCGCGGTGCTGCGCTATGCTTAAACATCGGCGATCGGGATAAAAAAAATTATTTTATTTTAATTTTGCATCAGTGAACATTGACAATGGCCATATTTGTGGCCATTGGCATGCTTCCACGACTGGATGCATCCTTTTTTTGTTGCTGTCACGGCTCCGTTTTGCTATTTGCAGAACCATACTCAGTTGTCAACGGAGTACATTTCTGCAAATAACACTAATCTTACTCGGACAGGTTAGGGTTTCCTGAATCGCAAATTTACCTCATTTGCATACCTTTCAGCAGAAAATGAGGTAATTTGCATAACCTAGCCCTGTCCGTGTAAGAGGAGTTTTAGGAGCTCTCTTGCACGCCCCTGCCGGCTGTTCCTGGATCGCTCGGTAGACATGTTGGCTGCATGGAGTCTTACTCTACTCTTAGACTCCATGCAAGCCTTCGTGAATCTGGCCCATAGTCTAAATAACCTAAGATGGATTTAATTTTATTATCTTTAAATACCAATGGCTTAAACAATCCCAGCAAGAGATCAGATCTACTGAAATATTTAAAACTGAACAAATCAGAAATTGGCTTCCTTCAAGAAACTCATTTCAAAACAAATAACAATTACAAATGGAATCCTACAGAATATATGATATTGGCGCAATCCACTTATAAGACAAAGAGAAAAGGGGTAACAATTTTATGGAAAACAAATGTGATTAACCCAAAAATCATTTATAAGTATGAAGATAAAAAAGGCCTTATGGCATTAGTAATAGTTAAATATAATAATAGAGTATGAACCCTAGCCAATCTATACTGGTTCACAGACATTGGAACAGGAACTGTTAAAAAACTTGGATTTAATTTCCAATAATTTTAAAGCGACTTAATATTAGGAGGATATTTTAATCTGCTGTATCAAAAGCTTTATACAAGTGGATGGAATCATTCCATCTTGTAGATGCTTTCAAATTTAAAGAAGATAAATCTTTGTTATTTTCCCATCAAGATCACAGATTTGGTGCCTAAACTTGAATAGATAAAATATTTGCTGCCCATGACTTGTACTCTAAAATCATTAATTTCTCAATCACTCCCTGCCCCTTTTCAGACCACAATTCATTGATACTGAAACTTCAAAATGGCTACAAACCATTAATCTTTAACTCCAGAATTCTAGCATATATAACTAAAATTAAAGAGTTCAAACCCTGGTTATTATCTGAATTACAGTTTTTCTTAGATATTAATTACACCACATGGATTAATAAAATAATGATTTGGGATTCATTAAAAGATTGCATATATGATAAAACCCTAAGTTGGTATAAAAAAATCAGATAATGGGAGTCTGAATTATTAGATCTACAATCGAAACTTTTGTCAGTAAAAGCTGAAAAAAATCAAAATCATTTGGAGATGAAAATGAAAGTAGAAGTATTAAACAATAAATACAATGAAATTCTAACACATAAAACTAGTTTAGCTTTAGAAAAATAAAAAATTAATACTGTGATCACTTCTCCGAAATATCTATATAATTTATCCACAAGAATCAAAATACAATCAAAGCTAATAACATTAAAATATCTTCCATGAAAAGAAAGGGAAAAATGTCTTGGATATAGGTGACATTCTTGATGCCTGTAGAAATCACTATATGGAACATTTCCAAAAAGAAATATACATATCGATCAATTAAATCTAGATGAAAAATGTTTTAGTATAAAAAAATACCAGAAAAATTAAAACTAGATCTGCAAGCACTCACATCCTACAAAGAAATTATAGATACAATAAAAGAGGGTAAAAATAATAAAGCTCCAGGTACAGATGGCATAATTATGAAAATATATAAACTTTTTCCTTCAAAGATACTATCCCTCTTCCATAAAACTCTATTAGAAATTCAGTCACAAGCTTTAATACCACCCTCTTGGAGATATTCCTTAATCACACAAATTCTAAAGGAAAACAAATCCTCAACCCTCTGTACCTCATATAGACCTATATCATTATTAAATAATGAATATAAGATATTTATGACAATATTAACTAACAGAATGAAAATGCCGGTATCCAAAACAATAAATAATGATCAAACTGGATTTATATATCATAGACACACACATGATAATATTAAAAGGATAATTTCTCTTATAGATTATGTTAATAAAGAAAATAAAGAAACAACTCATAACTGGCTTAGATATAGAGAAAGCCTTTGATTCCCTAAATTGGGACTATTTATTCAAAATCCTAATGCTATTTGAATTTCCTGCATCCTTTGTTCATCTCCTAAAGAATATATATATATATATATATATATATATATATATATATATATATATATATATATATAAAGCAGCGGTGGTGCAGTGGTAGCATAGTCACCTCACAGCAAGAGGTCCTCCCGTTAGATACTCAGCTGGAGCACCTTCTGTGTGGAATCTGCATGTCCTCCCCACGGTCAAGTGGCATTTGAAAGACATGTGCAAATGGGCGCGCCTTCGTTGAAGGTTGGGCATTGAGCTGGCACCTTGGCACCATAAAAATCTACTGCCAATCATTAGCGGACCAGAGTTCCGCTGTGGTGACCCCTAACTGGGAAAAGCCGAAAGAATAACAACATATATAAATATATATATATATATATATATATATATATATATATATATATATACACACACACACACACACACACACACACACACACACACACACACACACACACACACACAAACAATAATTTAGCGTATGTCAAGTTAGGTCCTTTTACCTCTGAATCTATGCATATAACAAAAGACACTAAACAAGGATGTCCCATGTCACCAATTCTATTTGCTCTGGCTATTGAAATATTGGCAGATTCAATTCATAACAATATAAAAATCAAAGGAATAGATGTTTGTGAACAATACAATTCTAAAGTAATGCTATTTGCTGATGACATATTACTAACATTATCTAATACAAAAGAGACATTAGAAGAATTAGATATATTAATTGACATATTTCATATGACTTCAGGACTCCATTTCAATAAATTAAAATCAAAATTTTTATTTTTAAATAAAAAAAAGAACTGCAGACTAAGGGGGATTACATCATAGGGAAACAAGTAGCTACCTTAAAATATCTAGGAATTGAGTTATGCAAGGATAATAATGAATTAGTCTCAAAAAACTACAATAATATCATCAACATGATTAAAATATCTGTGGAAAAATGGAACAAAATAATATTAACATTTGAAGATAGACTACAGTTAATAAAATGGTTTTACTGCCCAAGGTCCTATATATAGTCTTGGCAATACAACTGTTACCAGAAAGGAATATACATAAAGAAATAAATCCATGCCTAATAAAATTTTTATGGTTTCCCAAAAGAAACAGAATAGCATTAATACATCATATCAGACCATGGAAACAGAGAGGATTAAACTTTCCTGATATAGAAACATATATAAAAGCACCAATATCTAAAACAATCTCAGATTGGATAAGTCCAAATTACTCTGCAAATTGGAAATAATTACTAACTGTAATATCAATAAATGAATTTGATTTACAAAAAAATTCAAATAACAGATAAAAGCAATGTGCCATGGCACATATTATGTATTAGTATGCAGTATAACATAACTAAACCCTCTAAAACTCATATGATTATTACATTGACTCATTTAGGAAAATTATTAATGCAAATATAGATTTAAAAATCTGGTTTGATCTTTTAACATCATTTATAGTCACAAAGAACTTTCCACATAAGATATATAGAGA
This sequence comes from Protopterus annectens, assembly GCF_019279795.1. Classification (NCBI taxonomy): domain Eukaryota; kingdom Metazoa; phylum Chordata; order Ceratodontiformes; family Protopteridae; genus Protopterus; species Protopterus annectens. The sequence goes on along the minus strand of NW_025048879.1, from coordinate 53,278 downwards.
AATTATTAATTCCTGGGAACAGAAAGGATTTGTTTGTTGGCTCCAATGTATCAAAGAGCTAAAAGTTTTATATATCCAAGTAATAAAAACAACATACAAAACTCCACAACAGGACTGGCTAACTTTACAGAGTATTCTGTCATATACACAAGATTTAAGTAGAATAATTAATAATTCTTCATTTAAAGAAATACCTAAATTTACGAAATACATATATGAAATCGTATATAATGACTTTGAAATGGGAAACAATATTTCAAAATTTTACAAAATATTCATAAACTATAAAACAACACCCAAAACCTCATACTGGAAATATATAACAGTTAACTGAAGATGTTAAAACAAATATCTTATTATCGATAAAATATACATCCTTTACACAATACTGGAAAGTTTTTAATTGGAAATGCTTGCATAAAGCATTCTTAACCCCAGACAGAATCAGTAAAATTAGTTCTTCCATAAAATGAATATGTTGGAGATGTACACAATGCAGATTGGAACCACATTTTCTTTAATTGTGTTAAAATTAAGCCATTTTGGAATGGTATTAATAACTTTCTACAAGCTTTATATAATGAATCATTTTATTTAACTAAAGCTCTTGTATTATTAAATGTGAACAAAGGTCTTCATTTGAATAGGTCAAACAGGTATCTAGTACGGACTATACTTGCAATTTCAAGGAAGTGTATAACAAGAAGATGGAATACAAACACAATACCAGCTTTGGAAGACTTCTACAGCCTACTGAAGACCACAGCATTATTGGAAATTAAAATTAAAGAACTAAGAATTTATCCAAAGCCATTTATCAACAACCCTTGGGGAAAAGTCTTATTGTCGACTGACACTATACAATAATTGATCAGACACTTTGATAATGGATTGGACATACTTATAAAGTAACTGTATACATTAAGATCTGTTATAGTGTCAGGCTAATGTAAATAGTGTACATAGTTATTTAAGATGGTATGTATAAATACTATGGAATTCATTCAAATGTATTTGAAAAATCAAAAAAAAATTTAAGGAAAAAAGATATAAAGTTCCCTTGTTAATGAAAGAAGCAAGATTTTGTGTGCAATCAAGACATTTTTGTTATAGGATGAGTTTCCCTGCTTTGTATCTAGTTAGTGCCACAATAAACTCCAGTTTCCCATCAGCCTGAAATGCATAAAGTGGACATCACAAAATGAATGGGACAAATGAAAGATTTGATGTGTTACAAATCACAGGGTGCTGAATGAAGGGTTCAAACTAATATCCTACTATAATGTGCCTGCTTTGTTTCTCTGTCTCATACACATGCATGCACAGGCAAATAATCATAAACATCTGTGCGCACGTGTGTGCGCGCACGCACACACACACACACACACACACACATGCACGCACGCACGCACACACACACATAAATAATAAATAAATAATAAATAAAATCCACTTGATATATGTGAAGAATAAGATGTGCATTTTTAGAAAAATAAGTTAGTTCTGTTTTAATTCAGCAAGCTTGATTGCTTGCATTAGTACAGACTAAGTGCATATCTCTGAAGGAAGTGCTGAGCATTTATTGTTAGATGAAGCGGTCTATTTTAAATATGTTAACTTGATTTATATCAGATCAGGCTCATTATGTCACAGCTCTAAACTTGAATTGCTACGTGCATTCACTTAATTTTAGCATGTAACTTTTGATGTTTGTTAGAACTTTTTCTTGCTGCTCACAGGCAATATTTTGATGAAACTGATATCTGAAAATTACTAATTCACAGTTTATTCACTAAATCTAATAGATTTCAGATTTCTGCATACCTCTTTGCTCTAGCTATGATATTTGCAATTGAAGAGATAAACAAAGACCCTAAAATATTACCAAACATTACCTTGGGATTCCAGATTTTTGACTCGTGTTACTCTACAGAACGAGCACTTCTGGGTACTCTGTCATATTTAACAGGAACACAGAATATGGTTCCAAACTACAGGTGTGAAACTGGATCCTTACGGCCTTCTGTAATTGGTGATGGCCCCTCATCATCCTCTCTCATCATGGCTACATTACTAGGACTATACAAGTACCCCCAGGTAGGGAGGCACTCTTATTTCTTTCTTATGCTATTCTGGTGCTCACTGGTAAAAATGAATGATCATATGGTTTTAATGAACAACTACTAAACTGGATTCTCCAGTGTTTAAAATCAGGGGTTGATCTCTGCTTAGCCTTTGTGTAAACAGATCTAGCCTGTATTTGTCAAATTATATGCAGTTTCACTTGGCAGGACATTTGTAGGAACTCCTTGGGTGTGTTTCATTCTTATTATTAATGATCATTTGCTGGTGTGCCATACAACAGAACATCATCTTTTGTACCATTGGTATGTGCATCAGGTAAGGTCAAATGGCCATTAACTAAAGCAAAACAAAGTGATTACAGGAAAAATAGTAGTAAAAAGTTTGAATTCCTCAAATAAGGCCTATCATTAGACTCTTTATACTTTTGGAATAAATTTTAATAAATTCTGTGCATTTTTCAGTTACGAATAAGCACATATAATGTTTACACATGAGCAATGTATTGGCCCTACACCTAAACCATAAGAGACATCACGCAAATCTGATATAGTTTACTATAAAAAGATGTCCTTATAGTTAGTTTTGGATTTCCTCAAGGAGGTAGCATCAAGGGTTCTATTGAACAATTGCGTATCATGTCACATAGTGCAGAATTTACAGAGGGATACCTGAAAAGATTGTAAACATACAGATTCAAGAGATAAAGTGTGATGTGAGCAATGCAGACACAACTGGAATGTATATGATATGCAAAGTAATTATTTTTAGAGCATGTTGAAAAGCTGTGAAGGAAATCTATGGTTTCAAATGAAAAAAATGCTCATGACAGTAAGATAGTAGACACTCTGTGCTTTGATGTCACAGGGATATGTAGCAGATGGGTAAATAAAAAAAATAAGTAGCATTACCTCCAAGAAAAAAAAAAAAAGAGCACAAGAAGGTAGAAAAGGTAGAAGGCTAAATGTCATAAAATAATCAAAGAGCTGAAGAAGGGGTAAGAGACAGGAAGAAGGGATTAGAAAGATCAAATGGGCTGCAGCTGAGAAAGATATGAGTGTGATTTAATAAAGTGCAGCATAAAGAAGAATGCATGAAATAAATTAAATAGGAAGATGCTGAAAGGTAATGCAATATAACAGAGGAGAGGTAGCAAACAGATATATAGTAAAATATGTCCAAAAGTTGATAAATAACTCAGAAAGTTGATAATAGTGTATAAAAACAATGGCCTTCGTAGCACAGGTAAGCAGGCCAGGTATTCTTCAGAAAAAAAAGACAGAGTATAACTGAAGATAACGGTAATGTGCTGCTCAGTGGCTCCTACTGAAATGTACTAGTAGAGCTGCAGAAATGCAGGATGAGGGTAGTATTATGTTGGACAAAGAGTAGGAAGAAGTTAGTTATGACAGTACATGCCAGAACAGAGTGTTAATGTACAGTACAGTGGCCTGTATTGAAAATTCAGGTAGATCAGGTAAGATACTAAGAGTTAAAAAAGAGAGTGCCGAGCAATGGGGGTAAGCAAATATAATATGTAGCAGAGGCAAAATAAGGGCATGCAATAGGAAATGCTGCTTTCCTTACAGAAGTTTCTAGTATAACAGGGTTTGTGTTAGCATGCATTTTCTGGAGGATATTTCATCTGAAACTCAAATGTGTGTCATTATTTAGGGACTTTAATTACCAGTGATTTGTCACCACAAAGTTTATGACAAAAGACCAGAATTATGAGGCAAAAATCTGGACATTCTGTGAAAATCTGTACAGTTGAAATGCATGTTTCTTACTGCAGATAAATGCAGCTTGGCCATGTGTTCTCTCCATTTTCATATCTTTTGAACACAAAACTGTTTTGTCTAAAAAAATCTAATTTTTCTCACCCTTCATAAGACTTGCCCCATGTATGTCATGCACATTTTCCAATTTCTCATTCTTTTTCATCCTAGTGTCTCTTCAGGAAGGCATTTCCAGTCATCTACCATCCTTCCACTGCAGGTAGTACTCCATCATAATGCTCCTGACCTGTCCTCTTTGAATCTCTTTTGCAAAAGACAGTAATCACTTTGATTTTTGGATTTCCATAAGGTGCTCAAAGGTTTCTGTCATAATATCTGCCTCTTGCTTTAAGAATACATGCTAACTCTTCTGTCTCTGTTTATACTAGCTCTGGTACACACCGTGCAACATTTTATTTGTCCTCCCCTGCATGGAGTAATTAATCTCTATGTTTTTGCAGAGGTCTCCAGAACTACACACAGTAATGGTGAGAGGGACTTCTCACTGGTTTTCCAAATGCTAGTGTACTTCTGCTGCTTGTTACTACTTCCCCTTCAGCTTCATAATACATTTCTCATTAGCTTTGCAGTTGTCAAAGTGAGGTAAGCTGCCATGTTTCACACCATTTCAGAAACTAGTCAAAATAATTTCATTCTTTCTACCCTTTTTATATCAATGTTGTTTCCTTGTCCAGATGACAAATATATGAAATATTTCATTCATGATTTTCTTCCATTTTCAGTTACAAAGACATTACAAAAAGCACTTACTCAATGCTGATCCCTGTGGGATACTACTACAGTAGTAACTACCTATTATTCTGACAGACTCATTCATGTCCATTAGCCATGCTACTAGTCCAGGAGCCACTATAAGTCTCTACAATTTCTTCCATGGCCTTTGCTGTGGCACATTGTATAAGTAGGTCATGTCTACTGCCACTTCACAGCCAGATACCCAACATGGCCATCCCTCTCGGAATATAACATGCACTGTGTCTAGTGATCCATGGGCCTATAAATCATGACCGGGCTCTCTGATTATGTGTCGCAGGCAGGTATGTCCCCAGCCTTAAGCAGCATTTTACCCTCTCCTGGGATACCTCAATACAAACAAAAAATGATTAACTTCAACAATTGGCTTAGTTTCTGGTGTCATTCAAAGGGGATCCAGTATCTGTCAGCCTGGGGTGATGTGGTCAACAGACCTCGATGCTTTGCCAGATATGGTCTTCATCTGTCACCCCTGGGATTTCAGTTACTGGTTAAGGGTCTTGCCATCCCCATAGTGCCCTTTTTAAGAAACGTCACAAGAACAAAATTCCTGACATAACAATACCCTCTAAAAATGACCTCAAGGTTATGCTGCTAAATGCTAGGAGTCTAAATCAGAAACTGCACTCACTGGAAGCAATCCTCACTGTGGAAGATGCTGGCATTTGTGCAGTCATTGAGACCTGGTTTAAGGTTGCAGAGAGCACCCCAGCTATACCAGGTTACATTTCCTTCCACATGTTCAGACCACAAACTGAAGGCATGAGAACTAAAGGAGGTGGTGTATCAATATTCATTAAAGATAAATATACTTCTAGACTGGTTAAACAGTATGATTCCCTTGAATCACTTCAGGTGCAATTGACTGTAGGTAAGACCACTCTTCAAGTCATTGCCAGCTATAAGACCCCCTCCATGAATCAGGACATCCACTCAGCCTACTTGGATCTACTTGAGTCAATCAACATACAACCAAACACCTTGGTTTTGGGTGACTTTTATTACCTGTCCATAGACCTTGAGTAAATTATACATGTTCTAACTCACTTGCCCAAAGGTTCCTGGACTTCGTTAACTCCAGTGCTCTGGACCAGCTGATTGACATACCCAGAAGATGGTCAAACATCCTGGATTTGGTACCCACCAACATGAGGGACTGCTTCAACACCCCCAGTGTGTGGCCATTCCTGGTGAGATATGACCACAAATCAGTCTCACTAGAAGTAACTATAACACAAGAGTCCCCCTTAGCAACAACTAGACTAAAATACTTCTCCAAGGCTAATTACTGATGGCATAAATAGCTTCATATCCCCTCCCCCTACTGATGGAACAGGCACCTATGCTAAGTTATACACCAATGCTTTATACAAGCACCTGTATAATTGTGTTGACTCTGCTCTACCTGATAGAACCAAAGCAACATTTTCAAGGAAAAACAAACCTGTCTGGTGGACAACTACCATTAATAGGCTATAAAATAGGAGAAAGAAATTGCTGTCTAAGAGTAGGAAGGAATGGTCTCAAAACTGGAAACACTCCCTCCTCAACTTAAACAAGCAAATAAGACTCCAAGTGAAGTCCTACAAAGCTAACTACGAATCCAAATTAGCTTCCCTACCTAAGGATAACCACAAGGCATTCTTTAGTTACATCCGTAAACTCAAAGGTAAGGCCCAGATTTGCACTAAACTCATAGCTAATGTACTACATATATAGAACCTGTGGATACAGCAAACCCACTGGCTGACATGTTCAGTGAAAATTTCACTCCCCTGTTGCCGTCACAGATATGCCAAAGCCTTCCTAACACCTGTCCCCCACCTTGTATCTCCAAGGAGCAGGTCTTAAATGCCCTCTCAAGGCCAAAAACTCAGCCTCTATGGGACCAGATAACATCTCAGGCTGTGTTCTACATGGGTTAAAACAGGAATTAGCATCGCCATTGAACACATGGACCCAGGGAACTACAGACCCATTAGCCTGGCCAGCCTTATCTGCAAGGCCATGGAATGAATCATCATGGACCTTACCAACAGAGATATAGGAAATGTCCAAATGCTCAACCCCACCCAGTTTGGCTTTGTCAAGGGGAGACCTTCTTGTTAATCTTGGTGGACTTCAAGAGAGAGAGTCACCAAAGCCCTAGATGAGGGCAAATCTGTGCATATGGCCTACCTAGACTTAGCCAAGGCATTTGACACAATCCCTCACTCAGGCATCATTGACAAACTCACCCATATGGGTATCAACACATATATCATCAGGTGGGTTGCAAACTGACTCACTGATAGAACTCATACAGTCAAAATAGGGGATTCCATGTCCCCCAGCAGACCCATAACCAATGGTGTTCCACAAGGATTGATTCTGGGACCCCTACATTTTGGAATCTACTTCTACTTCTATGAACTGCAGGCTAAAACTAAAGGACTGTGGATGACAAAGTTTGCCGATGACTGCAAACTGGGAGTGATCATTGAAACCTCCGGTGATGTCAACGTCCTGTAAAAAGGTCTTATGCAGACTAATGACCAGTGCCAAAGTCATGATTTTAAACTTAATGCAAAAAAAATGCATTATCATCCCCTTCAACAAGGGTGATATTCATGCAAAGGTAATTCCCAGATTTGCATTGAACTTGTAAAAAAATGCATTATCATCCCCTTTGACAAGAGTGATGTTCCTGCAAACTACCACATAAATAGCAATACCTTAAGCACACAGTCAGTGGTGAGAGTTCTGGGCACACAGCTTGACAGCAACCTTAACTTCAATCACCATGTTTCCACAGCAGTAAGAAGGACATTTTATATTGCTCATCTCATAAGTAAGGGCATTGCCTCCAGAAAGAAAAGGTTATAACCCACCTGTACTCTTCCCTCATCAGGCCAATAGTAGAGTACAATGCTCACTTTGGTATATTCCTTTCCAAACACCTGCAACAATTGGAGAGACCACAAAGGTTCCTTACAAAGAAAATTCAGGGTCTTCACAATCTGTCTTATGTGGACAGATTGAAATCATTGGCACTTTACTGTTTGTTGTACAGACTGCTGGGTGGCAACCTGTGCCTTGCATATAGAGCAATCGACGACTCAGCTTTAATGGAAATGCTGCACATTCGCAAGTCAAATGGCACATGGGTCACTCTCTCAAAGGACCTTAATCTGATATGTGACATCAACAGAACTTACTGGGGAGACAGATTTGTCTCACAGAGGTTGCCCCACCTTTGGAACAAGCTTCCTATTCATGTTAAACAAAGCCCCTCCTTTCCCCTATTTAAGCATAATTTGGATGATAGGATGGGTAACTGGAAATTCACCCTAGGGGTTCCACCTGTGTCCCTCTTGGACAGGGGTAATATGTGCTGATTTTAGTGTTTGCTTGAACCAGACAACCTTGAAAACACTGGTTGAACTTGGCTAGGCTTGTAAGGGCCATGGGGTCCTTAGTCTAGTAACCTCCTAAGATCTTATAATCCTATGATTTACATCTCTTCTTCTGAAGTTTTATCATTAGTTTTAGTGTTTGCTTGAACCAGACAACCTTGAAAATATTGGTTGAACTTGGCTAGGCTTGTAAGGGCCATGGGGCCCTTAGTCTAGTAACCTCCTAAGCTCTTATGATCCTATGATTTGCACCTCTTCTTCTGAAGTTTTATCATTAGTTTTCCTTTACAGGATAGTGTAAATGACTAGCTGTTATTTTTCCAGCCTATTTTTTCATTGTATAAGCAGCAGTTCTTTAAGAACCAAAAACAAGAGAGAGAATCATCTTATCTGTTTAAGAACAGCAGTGATAGGGATCTACATAGAAGTCACGGAGTTTACTCATACAAATGTTTAAATATTTATTGCTTTTAGTTACTTGTGGAAGCATATTTCATCTCATAACTACTCTAATATTAAATTTTGCAGATATAATACTCACATGTGCTTGTATAATATCATTTAAAGGCTGACCACACGTTGCCACATTTCTGTAAGTAAATGTCATATATATATATATATATATATATATATATATATATATATATATATATATATATATATCCATGCTTTCCTTTCTGTATGGGAAAGAACTGATTAACTCCACCTGTCTACTTTGCATATGCAAGCCTCATTATTCCCTTTAACCATCAGGGACTGTCAGTTCTTATTAACATCCTTTTTTTGTCTAGCTGGCCAAACTGTTGTTAATATGACTTCACCAGTATATGGAGGAGCAAAAGCACCTTTCTTTTTGTAAAGTAATCCTAGTCTACCTTTGTCACTAAGATATGAATGTCAAACATTAGTTATAAATGAAAACTATCAGATTAATTTCACATTGTCATGTATTATTATCTCTAATTTGTTGCATTTGCCATTATTTTCGGTTTACTGTTTATTATTTGTTTACCTATTTAACTCTTCTACCACAACTCTGTACAAAAGACACATATTACAAATTCCCAAACCTTCTAATAGGACTAAATCTAGACCTCCCAAATACTATCTACTTTTCACATCAGGTGCTTTTCTTTAAAAACAATTACTCTCCTCAGGAGACATCCACCCCAACCCTGGCCCCGCTACACCTCTCCCCTCCCTCTCCCCCCCTTTATCTACCTTAACTACCTCCTCCTCACAACCCTCTTCCAGCAACCTACCAGATATACAACCTCAGTCCCATTACTCAATCCCATGCAAACACCTAACCTTTTATTCACTAAACATTCAAAGCCTAGCAAATAAAATTACTGAACTGCACTCTTGGTTAGCTTACAACACCCCTCACATCCTATCCCTATCGGAAACATGGCTCAAGCCACATACCTCAAACAGTGAAATACTCCCTCCTGGCTACAACATCTACCGCTCTGATAGAACGTGAAAGAAAGGAGGTGGTGTAGCCATCCTCTACTCTAACAGCCTTAACCTTTCACCATACCCCACACCTATTCATAACTTTCGCCCTGCTGAACTCCTCATTCTAAACTTTCATCTGAATCCTCACAAAAAAACTTGCTATCTTCCTCCTGGCAACAATGTACCCATTCTGGAAAACATATTATCCTGGTTCTCTCTCAACATACCTTATGAAACGCTCATCCATGGTGATCTCAATATAGACTGGTCAAAGCTTTCTACTGACTCTCCCTTACTTAGTATTCTCCTTCATGGTTTCCACCAACTCATGTCTACCCCCACTCGTTTCCACAAAAACTCAACTTCCAGCTCCACAATAGAGTGGATTCTTACCAACTCCCCTCAACATTACTACCAGCCCAAAGTCCTACCAGACTCCCTTAGTGACCATATCCATACCTCTATCCTAAGATATGACCCACATACTCCTAAACCCCACCTTTTTAGAGAGTGTCGGAAACTATCCTCATTTAATTCTTCACAGTTTAACTCACTTCTACAAAGCATTGACTGGTCCATCCTTAGACAACTCCACCTGAATGATGCCGTTGACACTTTTAATAGAATTTTCCTGAATACTCTGGACTCCCTAGCTCCCTCTAGGAAGATCAGAGTGAAATCTAACCATGCCCCCTGGCTTTCAAAAGAAACTAAGACCATCATGAAACAAAGAAACAGTGTCTGGAAAGCCTGGATCAAAACTAAACAAACTCCTCATCTTCTCAAATACAGACAACTACGTAATCTTGCCAAAAAACAGACAATTATAGACAAAAAATCATTTTATAGCTCAGGCCAGCATAAACATAGACCTAACCCCCAGAAATTCTGGTCAGCACTTAATCCTTTACCCAGGCTCTCCCTCTAACCCACCCCCTACCCAAACACGACTCCAGAGGAAACAGCTACCCTGCTTAATTCCCACCTCATTTCCTCCATCCAAAGTCTCCTACCCTCTCAACCTAACTCCTACTCCTTACCAGACCCAACACCCACCCCCAACACCACTTTTTTCTCCTTCCAGCCACTTCCCACTTCCTACATCAAATCTCTACTGCTAAAACTCAAACCCTGCTCTTCCTCTACTGACAAATTACCTCCTACCTTCCTCAAACTTGCAGCTGACTCTATTGCCTACCCAGTGACAATATCAATTAATAGATATATGCTAGAATCTACTGTTCCTACTCTTTGGAAATCTTTCTACACTACCCCACTCCATAAAGGAGGCAACTCCACTGACCTTTCCAACTATCGACCAATATGGTTTCCACCCCTATCACAGCACAACTACTGCTCTTCCCTCCTTCACCTACACCATTGCAGAATCCCTGGACAATAATAAACCTACCTCTTGTCTCTTTCTAGACCTCTCCAAAGCTTTTGATACAGTATCCCATCCTCTGCTTCTATCTAAACTTGCAAACTTTCACCTATCCTCCTCCACCCTCAGCTGGTTCGCTAGCTATCTATCTGGATGCCAACAATCGGTCAAATGGCTCTCCTCCTCTTCTCCTTTCCTGCCTATCTCTACTGGTGTTCCACAAGGTCCCATCTTGGGTTCCCTTTTATTCAACATCTTCACCAATGACCTCTTCACCTCTTGCAATCACTCATCTCTCATACAATACACTGATGACTCCACTATTATTTCTACAGCTGACAACATCTCTGAACTACAAACTCTAACCCAAAAAGCTCTACTTTCCACCGAACAATGGCTTTCAAAAAATGTACTAATCCTCAATCCCAAAAAAAAAAAAAAAACTCTTGCTCTTCCTGCCCCGTTCTCTTGCTCATCATCGAAGTCTTGTAACAATACAGCCATCCAACCTGACACCCACACTAAACTCTTAGGGGTCATCATTGGCGATGAACTAAAATTCAATCAACACATACAGCAATGCATAAAGAAAACCCATCAGAAACTAGGTCTCCTATATCGGAACAGAAAATACCTCACTCCTGAGGCTAGACTCACCCTTAGACAAGCACTTCTCCTCCCCTCTCTCCTCTATGCTGCCCCAGTTCTCACAAATATTCAAACAACTACCCTGAACAAACTTCAACAAACCTACCACAAAATAGCCAGATTCATCACTAACTCCCCAAACAACACGTACCACTGTATTGCCTTAAAGTCTCTACAATGGCTGGAGCTCCCACAACTACTACATCTCTACCAATTTCACATGCTGCACTCTATGCTCTTTAAACCCTCCTGCTGTCCATCTTTATCTCTCCTAGTCTCTATCTATACCCCTTCTCGATATCTCTGCACCTCAAATCAGCAATTGCTCGATATATACCACCCTAATAAGTCAGTAGGTAAGCAACTCTACAAACACTCTGTGGCCCAAGCTTGGAATAAACTTCCCCTGGACATACGCTCTATCTCTCACACTCCACTATTTAAAAAGGAACTGAAGACACATTTATTCAACTCCAGAACCTGTCCCTGTTATGACCCTACTTAGCTCTCCCCTTCCCTCACACTCACATCACTCTCAGTTGATCCTACTGACACTCTTGACTCTCCCTCATTGTACAGTAACAAAGAATTTTGTCCTGAGAAGAAAAAAAAAACATTTTTTTTACATTTATTTTTTCTTTCAATTATAATCTTCACATGTTTATTTCTAATGTTTGTTAGTATCGTTTTAATGTACTTGTTTTCTTGTACTGTAATTATATATTGTATTTTCTGGAGCTTTTCTCCTCGGGTCTCCACTGAAAATGGGACAAAATCCTAGTTGGACTAACCCGGTTAACAAATGTCAATAAATAAATAAAATTGTTCTTTGTGTTTTCTTTTACTTCCTGAACAGTGTACATTCCTCCTTAACAAATTATACTACCTTATATGGGGAACACAGTCCTGTTTTTTGGGGTTTTTTTACATGAGCATTTCTTTCCCAGCAAAGTTTGTTACTTCTATGAAGACGCTTGGTGTCGTTCATTATTTCACATTACCTATTTTCTGCATTTCTTTATTTGGACAGTACTGGTATACTCTTGAATTTTCTACAGTGGTCCTCCTATTATTTTGGCTTTGTCCAGAATTCCCTCACTAATAAGATGACAGGTACACCTCCATGGACCCAGACAACATAGCTGATTGTCTAATAAACCATGTTAAACGTGCACTCACTGACACCTTCCTCAGATGGTTTAACTTAAGTCTTGATACAGGTTATGTCCATAAATCTTGGTTCACTGCTGTACTAATGTCACTCCATAAGAGTGTACCTACCACAGACCCAGTAAACTACTTGCCCATCAGCCTTATGAGACTTTTCTGCAAAGCCATGAAGCATATCATCATCAACCTCATAAATTGTAATATCAAACATCTGACTAAGCTCAACCCACTGAAATGCAGCTTTGTAAATGGTATGTTCTGCTTCCTAAAACAGCTTAATTGAGAAGGCCACTCAAGTGGTTGACAGTGGTTATCCCATCCATGCTGTGTACTTCAATCTGCCAAGGCACTTGATACCAGACCACATGGCATCATAGGCACTGTAGTTATGGAATGCCACCCACCTTGAGTGCAACCTGAGGCATGACACCATAGTTATGGGATATCATTCCAGCTTAGGCATGCTGTAAGACTGGATACCATTCCACTTTGGCTGTGCTGAGAGACAGAATAACATAGTTATGTGATACCATCCTACCTTGGGTGAGTTTTGTGATGAGAAAACATAGTTATGGGATACCATCTCATCATGGGTAAGGTGTACAAAAAGATATTATAGCTATGAGGTATTATTGAACATTGGGGTATTTCGAGGTGTGACACCAACGAATGAGTAATTTCAGCCATTTTAGAAGGATACCATACAGTTATATTACAACCCTAAAGATTAATTATGGTACATCGTTAAATATGGTGAACTAAAACATCAAAGCTGACTAAACAACAGTGAAATAACTGAAAGCATTATAAAGACACCTAGAAAGTTATTGAGACACATACCAAAAGTCAACAATACTTAAACAGAAAATTCTCAACCAAGTTTTCCAAGGCCCCCTACATTATTCTTTACCACTCCTCTTAAACATTCCAACTTTTTGATACAATATCACCTCTGAGAAAAGGAAACAGTTGATTTTCTAGCAAAACCAAGTAATTCCTTTACACCAAGGCTATGAGAACTCAGAGTTACAAGTGAGGGCAACCTTCCTGCAAAAAACTGCACACTTCCACCTTCAGCTCTTAGCTGTTTTTGCATTGTTATATGCAAAGCACCACTTTCAATATTCTCAACATCCATGCTAGAAATTCTGCACTAAATAGTACCCACGGAAATACACATAAACTGATGCACAAATGCTGACTAATCTGAAGAGATCAGCATTAATCTGTTAGTTCACTTCACTGGCCACAGTGTAGTGTTGGTTCTTGTGGTATCAGTCTCTCTTAATTTAATCATTTTAGCTGTAATATTAAGCATTGTAACCAGTGTATTGTGATAATTATGATGTAAAGCCATTTCATTTATTGAAGACAAACATATGCAACACACTTTTCAACTTCTAGTGTTCTCGTTCAAGTCACAGTTCAGAATTTTTCTAATTCAGCTCATAATTAATCAAGAAGACACAGGAAAATATATTTACATTTATTAGCAGGTAAATTGCTGAACTAAATGCAGTTAACATGTGTCTTACTGACTTATTTCCTGAAACAATAAAACTAACAATTTTTCTGCAGCAAACTGTAGAATAATGTGGTATAATGACAACAGATGTTTTTAACATATTCTTGGAGAAGAGTACCCTAAGGATAAGGTAACACAGGCCATTAGCACAACTCCTTCATCCACTATCATCCACCAGGCAGTTGATATAAAACCCTTCCACCACACAGCATTGTGATGTTGAAGTGGTTCCTATGCTGCACTAACAGTAGTTTTATTATATATACTTGTTCTATGATATTGTCTGAATGGCTCATGGTTTATTTGCAGTTATCACTGTCAGACAGTTATATATCCACTGCAGCATTCTAGTGTTATAGCTACAGAAATATTTCTAGAGTTTGGAATATTGTATATTGTCATCACGTTCTCAGCCATCTAGAACATTATGGTCCCCCCCCCCCCTTTTTGTGCTGGTTTTCTTCTGGTCTGCTCATGGCGCTTCTTCCTGCTCTGTAGTATTTATTTTCAATGTCCTCCTTTTCTGCTAACTTCTAACCCCCCCCCCCCCATCTTACTCTCCATCTGTTTAATATTGTAAAACATTTTCAATACCTAACTTGACATTGTACTCTGTTGGTTTACATTTTAATTTGTTACTTTTTTCTCATGTATTTGAACTGTTTGGTATTGACATAGTTCGTAGTTCTAGGTTGCAGTAGTATCTCCTACAATAATCTGTTTATATTAATGTTGGTTACTTCATTGTTTGCATCTTAATGTATTTGGTTACCTTCTAATGTAATCTCAGCCAGGTATAAGAAAGATCTATTTACAACAGTAGTCTACCCTGGTCAACAAATTTCAAATAGATAGATATACAGATAGACAGGCAGATATTTCATGTCATTTCTTGGAGGTATAAACACACTGAGACATTTTGTATATCACAATAATCTATGAAATCTACGGAATTAATCTAATGGTGTATATAGTTAACTATTATGTAACATTACTGGTTTTATAAATGTTAAGTATTGTCTTTCCAGGTTAGTTATGGCTCTTCAGTTTCATTTTTGAGTAATAAATTGATATACCCATCATTTATGCGAACTGTTCCAAATGATTTTTTCCAAGCTGTTGGTATATCTCATATGCTAATTCGTTTTGGTTGGACTTGGGCGGGAATTCTGGTCTCAGACAATGATTATGGGATACTTGGTGGCCAGACAATCCAAAGAGAAGTTATGAAGGCTGGCGGCTGTATAGAATTTATTGAAATGATCACCAAAGATAAACAGAAAATGTCCTCGGTTGTTAATGTGATTCAACGGTCCTCATCAAATGTCATTGTGGTATATGCTACTGCTGAAAATTGTATTCCATTGTTAGAGGCCATTTCTGCTCAAAATGTGACAGGACGAGTCTGGGTCAGTTCTATTGGCTGGTATGTATCCTTAGAAATGCTCAGTATGCGAACTGTCAGAATGTTAAATGGCAGTGTTGGGTTCTACACTCACAAGGGCAAGATCCCTGGTCTCACAGAGTTTTTGTACAGCATCCACCCTGTCAAATCCCCTGA
>NW_025048879.1:0-32500 GCF_019279795.1 Protopterus annectens | reverse complement strand
ATCTGGACATAACATAACATTAGGGAAACTACACTGAGCTGCCAAGTATGTCACCAAGTACCGTCAGACTACAGACCGACACAACACTACCCCATATCAGCTCTGGGGACTTACACATGCATTTGCAAATATATCAGGCACTACAGGGATGTAACAGTAGTGATAAACAGACACCTGTGTGAAAGTGCAACCCACAACCAATTGCACCACAGTCACAGTGACATAGCAGTAAGCCAACAGAACACAAGAGTATAATGACTGTGTGAACAAAAATATCCTATTTGCCACTCACACACTACCCCTACATATACTGCCCCAAGTCACAATGTAGTAGAAATCCTGAAGTGGTACTGGACATGTCTCAGTCTGCCCCTACAAACATATACAGCCGATAGACTACCAGAAACCAGAACAGCATGCACAGTCAGATAGAAAGGGCCCATGACACTCACATGTACCCCCTCCCTACACTGCCCAACATTTACACACCACACTGCTACACAATCCTGACAGTCTATTAACAAATGTCAGACACACACAGACCTCTCAGCTGTACAGTTTCCCACAGAATGTCCAGGCTTTGGCCTCGTGTATATGGCCTCTTCCTCATAACATGTCTGGGAGTCTGCTACATCACTGTGATGATATCAGGAATTAAGGCACTAAATAATGTTCTACCATACCTATCAACCTCTTAGTGCATTACATCTGGTCAAACCCTGACATAATTGGGGACAGATGCCCAAAACCAGGGGTATATTGGAAATATTGCTGTTATAAACTGAGCAAGTTGCTGGTGTTACAGGGTTTGTTGTAACATATCTTTTCTGAGGGATATGAAGTCAGAAACACAAATGGATGTTAGCATTTACTGACTGCAATCCCCAGAGTATCCTACTGATTTGCCAAGGACAAAAACTGTCTGGGGAACCACCCAAACATAACAGGCAAACTTCTTGCCATTCTGCAGATAGCCCTACAGTTGAGAGTTATGTCATCCACATAACACTGTCAGACTTAAAATCACGCAGAAAATGCATGTCCAGACAAACTCTGTTAAACTAGCATTATTCCAAATCTATAACGGCAACACTTACATTCTATCCCTAAGTCTGAAACCTTATCCCCCATTTTGTTGGGCTGTCTCCACAAGTTTTGTTGTAAAATTTATTCCCACCTACCCTCTGTGATGCTGTTGCTCACACACCTCCATGATGTCCTCCTCACAGGCAAGAAAAAGGGGCAATGATCACATGAGGTACACAGTTATAGCAGTGTATTGCCATGCCATTGGCTATTGGAATAATAACACAGCTGTTCTGCATGCAATTAGCAAGTGGGTGAGACCAATTAGTGCACAGGCCATCACCTGCTCATGAGCATTACCTACAAAAGACAAGCAGCTGCCTATGCAAAACAGGTCTATACCTCTATGTTGCTAGACAAAGAGATATAGAGAGAAACAACCAAACAAACCAAACAAAACAGCAAACCAGCTATTCAAGACTACTTGGAAAAAAACAGGTATGTGAAACAAGTAAGCATGTAATGGAATGCAGTAGGGGGTATGTAATAATCGGAAATAGGAAGTTAAACAAATATGTTTCAACAAGACTTGCTGTACTGATATATTGCTGATCAGCACCTATGGCCATAGAATCTGGCTCTGTCTGCAGTGACATAGATCACAGCTCAGGCCCTTGAATCACCCCAGAAAAGGACAGCTCACATATGACCACTGCTGTAGTGTCTGTTGAATAATACTGACTGTGACACTGCTAGGCCAGCTCCTGGGATGTTGTAAATATCCATATGTTACTTGTGAATACAACTATGATACACATTTGTCTTGCAAATCTAAGAGACCTATACAGGGTATGTGCATAGTAAACTACTGTTGCAGAAGTGTGTGTTGAACTGCATGTGATATACTGAGCTCATACCATTCAACTGTCAAGTGTTCTGCACACTAACCATATATGTGCCTAATATTTGTATTCATTTACACGTAGAGTTATGTTATGTCTGGCAAATCATTGGCAAATCTGTGAACACTGACATCAGCACATAATAGTATAATTATGAATGTCGGACATCCTGCAGGGTATGTCTGTGAATGCAAAGCCTACTGTGATATCAACTGACTTAAGTATGTTACAACAATATTAATAAAGTGTCACTATTTTTGGGCCTTTGCCCCCATTTATGTGTGCCGTGGTCCAGATGTCCTGCTCTAACAGGTTAGAAGGTATGACTGAGCAGCAAGAGTGTAAATACAGTGCACCATCCTGACATAGAACAGAAATGTATATCATGTATCACCTGTTCACATGTATGTGTGGGTAGGTGCAACTGGAAGCTGCAAAACAACAGACATGAGTTGCAGTTAGTCAGGTAAATAAGCTGCACATGTTGTACACATGTGTAATCTGAGTTACAGTGCATCCAACAGATTGAAATGTCTACAGCTACTGGTTGTTGCATTGCCCTGGCACAAAAATGGGTAAGAGAATAAGCATGATTATCAGGTTGAAACTGGAGAAGTGTCCAACTGTGTTATGACTTCTTGTCCATGCCTACTACAAACAGCTATATGAGCGCCTACATAGCTGTATGGACTCAGCAATACCTGACTCTTTAAATCTGCCTCCACCAAGGTAGAGTAATCCCCTTTGATGGACAGCATCAATACACAAACCACATAACAGGTTGCTATATTGGCTGTACAGGCCCAAGTAGGTGCAGGAACCAACTTGGAGCATGTCCACCTTTGTCTGAACAAGCATATAAGGTCACAGGTGAATCACTGTAAGGCTAACTATGAGTACAAATTGGACACATCCACTCCATCAAGGCCAATCACAAGGCTGTCTTCACATATGTCTTCAATCTCAGAGGCAACAACCCAGCCCGCCCTGTACTGGTGGTCAGTCACACCACATACACACATGCCATAGCTATAGCCAACCTGCTGCATACAGGTTAAGTGAAAACTTCACCCCCTGGTCCCCCCATCAGTATAGGTAGATATGCACAGCACCCGCACCCCTCCCCTCATCATCAGGGAGCAGGTCCATAATGCCTACTCAAAGGCAAAACTGAAGTCCCCCTGGGACTTGATAACATCCCTGTCTGCATTCTACATGAACTCAAGCTCCCAGCTCCATTACACACTGTAGTCAAACAATGCCTGAGCACTATCCACACCCCATCTGCATGGAAGACGGCCACTGTAATCCCTCTACACAGAAGTGAATGATGAATGGAGGATTATGCAACTTAATGGCTCTCATCGGACAGAACATGACACATCAGGACCAGGAGTGCAATGCAAGCTCATACTGTGCTGATAGCTGACAGGTGTATGGTGTGGTTGTAAGTGGTACTACTACCAGTCAATGTTGATGTGCAGGTTCTGTAAATAACATTGACAAATGTATGAGGTCCTGTGATTGTTTCCCTGTTTCTGTCTTCCAAGTGCAATGCATCGTGCCAGACAGCTGGCATACACAGAGGCCAAAACTGCTCTGATCATTGACAGCATAATCCAGCACTATGGTGTCATGTTTGGCCGTAGCCAACAACATCTGTGGGAGCAGACCACCCTGTGGGACGATCTTGTCCACAGGGTAAACAATGTTGGCCTGGACACATGAACATACGAGCAGGTCAGGCATCGTGTGACCTACCTAATCTGCCATGCCCACCTAAGGGCTGTTGCCATGGCCAGGGACCGCACAGCCACAGGTGTGCGTCCTGCAATGCAGGCTCCACTTAGACCCACTGGGGAGCTCCTTACCAACTTTGGAGCACCCACCACACACCAACATCAAAGTGAAGACACCCACATTTTGGAGGTGGGTGGCACCCAGACAACAACCAAGGAGCGTGCAAGTAAGGCCCCAGTAGACATCAATCGACTAGTGTAGTGGCCATACTGGTATCCATAGAGTATCTAAATGCATATGTCAGGTGAAAATACAGTTGCGGGTGGGTTTTTGTAATGCACAGAAGGGCACATCTATGGTGAAGGACAGCAAATTGTGTAGTATTGCAGCTTGTACTGTAAATGTGCAGAAAAGCTGCATTCATCTTGTGCCAATGCCACATGTGAATCTGCTGACAATACCTCTCTCCCCCCCCCAACTACATAGGTCCATCTGGTCTGGATGTGGGACAGCAGCCTGAAGCTGGTGAGTATGGAATTGTCCAGTTCTGGTTCACCAATACCCCAGGCATGTTAAGGGCATGCATTGTACCATGCACACAACTATCACTCCTAGCCATATTGCATTATATGCATGTTCACTTGTGGTGGGGTTAACTGCATTGCATCACAGTGGTCACCACAGGGACCTATTTGCAGGAGACATAACATTTCTGTAGCATACCTCACAACCTGTCAGTGCAAAAAATATGGACAGAGACTGACAAAATGGGTGGACTAAGGCCCAAAAATAGGGATATATTGTAAATATTACTCTTATACAGTGGATATAAAAAGTGTACACACCCCTGTTAAGATGCCAGGTGTTTGTGATATAAACCAAATGAGATCACAATTAATCATTCCAAACCTTTTCCCACCTTTAATGTGACCTATAACCTGTACAATTCAATTGAAAAACAAACAAATTGGTTAGGGGACCAAATATGAAGAATAAAAAACTTAGAATCAGCTGGATGCATAAGTGTGCACAACCTTAAACTAATACTTTGTTGAAGCATTCATACAGCAAAAGCCATGGTTCCCATAGAGCTTGCAAAGCATCAAAGGAATCTCATTGTTGAAAGGTATCAGTCAGGAGTAGGGTACAAAAACATTACCGCAGTATTGCATATACCATGGAACACAGTGAAGACAGTCATCAAAAGGTGGGGAAAATATGGGACAACAGTGATGTTCAAAGAACTGGATGTCCCTCCAAAACTGATGAAAACACATGACAAAAACTGGTCAGGGAGACTGCCATGAGACCTACAGCAACACTAAAGGAGTTGCAGGAATCTCTGGCAAGTACTGGTTGTGTACTACATGTGACAACAGTCTCCTGTATTCTGCATATGTCTGGCCTATGGGGTAGTGTTGGAAGATGGAAGCCTTTTCTCACACAGAAAAACATCCAGGCCTGACTACAATTTGCAAAAAAATATATCAAGTCTCCCAAAAGCATGTGGGAAAATGTGTTATGGTGTAATGAGACCAAGGTTGATCTTTTTGGCCACAATTCCAAAAGATATGTTTGGTGCACAAACAACACTTCGCATCACCAAAAGAACACCATCTTCACAATGAAGCATAGTGTTGGCAATGTCCTTCTTTGAGGTTGTTGTTCATAAGCTGGAACTGGGGCTTTAGTCATGCTGGAGGGAATTATGAACAGTTCCAAATACCAGTCACTTTTTGCCCAAAACCTTCAGACATCTGCCAGAATGCTGAAGATGAAGAGGATTTTCACCTTTCAACATGACAATGACCCAAAGCATACATCCAAATCGACAAAAGAATGGCTTCAGCAGAACACAATCAAGGTTATGGATTGGCCCAGCCAGAGCCCAGACCTAACTCCAATAGAGAATCTGCGGTGTGATCTAAAGAGAGCTATGCGCAAGAGATGCCCTCGTAATCTGACAGAGTTGGAGAGCTTTTGCAAGGAAGAGTATGTAAATATTGCCAAGTCAAGATGTGCCATGCTGATAGACTCCTTCCCAAGAAGACTGAATGTTGTAAGTAAATAAAAAGGTGTTTCAACAAAGTATCAGTTTAAGGGTGTGCACACTTATGCAGCCAGCCTGTTGTAGATATTTCATTTATCATATTTTACACCTAACACATTTGTTTATCAATTGGATTACACAGGTTATAGGTCACATTAAAGGAGAGAAATGTTTTGAAATTATTTATTGTGGTCTCATTTTATATATTACAAAAACCTGGCATGTTAACAGGGGTGTGTACACTTATAATATCCACTGTAAGCTTAGAAAGTTGGTGTAACAGGATTTGTTTTAACATACATTTACTACAGGTTGTGAAGTCTGAAACTCAAATGTATGCCATTAATTACTGATGTCAATCCTCAGATCATCCCAGTAATGTGTTAGACAAATACAGGCATTATGAGGAACAGAGCAAAAATATGTTCCATACATCTAGACATTCTGCGAAACTCTGTATGGTTGTGAGGTATGTTCTGTAGGGGTTGCCACTGTGCTATACAGGTGAACAGCAATAATGTGTACATGGGTGCAGTGTGTGCTAGGTGAATGCCCATCACCTACTAACACTACTCAAATATCCCAGAAGTGTATATTAGTAGTAACATGGAGTGAAAATGGCTGCACTCCATGATGTTGAGGGCCTATCCAGAGTATGTATGTTGTGGCCTGACTATGTGTCGTGCATGTCAGCATTAGGATATTGTGAGATCTGTGTAATGCCTTTGTGCCACCTCACCTGTATGTGTCTGTGTGTGTGCATACATGCATGCACATGTGTGTGTGTGTGTGTGTGTGTGTGTGTGTGTGTGTGTGTGTGTGTGTGTGTGTGTGTGTGTGTGTGTATGTGCGTGTGTGTGCGTGTGTACCAGCCAGCATTATAGTACAGGTATTAATTCACATATGTTGTCTTCCCCTTACAGGTGGCAATGGGAGTCATGGTCCCTCCCCCTCAGAACCTGATGTTTGTGTCTCTGCAGACTTTGACAATGGTGGTGGTCATAGTAAGGCACAGGTGGGGTTGTCAGCTGCTGAATCTGTGTCATCGGTTGGCATCCCATTGTTGACCACAATGTCCCCGCACACAATCACAATGACCATACATACTCCATCCCCAGTGGCCACAAATAATGGACAGTTGGTGGGTGGTGTCATGGAACAGGCTAGTGTGGTGACTATGGCAAGTGTGAGTGTAGACACTAGCCATAGCCAGAGCACAGGCGAGGTCCCCACACAGGCGAATGGGCAGGGGTGCTCGGAGGAGGACTGCTGCCCATCAAGCCCCTGATGCAACTGCCACAGCAGGTGTCACCAGATGCATGTTTCAGGCCATCATGGAGGCATAGGCATGTACTGATCACAACACCAGACAAATACGCAAGGTCTTGGATGCACGTCTTCCTGGTGTCCATGGCAAATTACATGAACTTGCTGAGGCCATATGTGACAATACAGAGGTCATGAATAAACAGTGGGGTGAGACCTTGGCACGCCATGACTGTGGAATGTCTGTGCTGGAGTATGTGGTGGGAGATGGGCGGCAGCCACGTGGATACAGGCCAGCACCATGATCAGCTGAGGGTCTACGAAGCTGTGCATCTTCACACTCCCGTAGTGGCAGTATCTCCAGCACTACTGAAGGGGGGGTGCTATCCACACCATGATGCAGCAGGCCATGGGCACGTAGTCCTGGCTGGTCCCATCAGTGGCACAGGTCCAGCAGACAGCAGTCACCATCAGGGAGTAGTACTGCATCTGGCCTTGGGCCTGGTGGTGCCAGTGAAACCCCTGGCTGGACCAGTTTCCATGTCTGTGGCTGGAGACAGTGAACTGTACACCCTGCTATGTACGGTTTACAGTTGTCCAACATACCCCTGTGTAGGGCAGCCATATGGTCTGACTGTGTGCATACAAACACACACATCACTATCACAGGCACTTCACCTCCAGACACACACAGCATCTCTGCATGGCCCATTTATAGAACACCCCTCCAAACACACACACATGATGTCAACCATATGGCCCAGCCAAGGCCTTTGGCAAACCCACACTATGCCCTGTGCATACGATGATACCTTTGCTGCATCCCTGTCATCTATACCATTGATGCAGGGACATGCTAATATGGGCCTGATACACAGGGTGACTATAGTACATTGTAGCTATGTAATGCTGTTTTAGGTACTGTCTGCTTGAATTTGTTCTGGGTACACATCAAAGTGTATGTACCATATTAGCCATGATGCATTATTGGTGTTAGTACTGCTGACTGAATGTAGTCTGACATGCTGTATTCTGTTTGTATTCTAGGTGTCTGTGTGTCATAGGTTCATAGGTTTATAGGTTCATACTAGGCTATCTGCCCTAGGGCATTTATAAGCCTAGCCAGAGTGTGTTTGGCTTTCGCCACCCATTTTAAATTAATTTTGCTATGCCTTTTTTTGAGGGTAGTATACTGTGCCTCTGTCTAACAGTGACACAGAAGTGATAGCCGGGGTAAACCTATGATCTCCCATCCACTCATCAAGATTCCTCTTGAAGAGAGTCAATGTGGGACTCTGCCTAACCTGGACTGGGATTTTATTCCCGAGTGAAGGGAGCCTCTGGGTTATGAATCTGTCCCTCCAGCATGTCCTATTTATTTCAGTGTTGAGGTTCAAGTTTCTCGAGTGCATAGCTCGATGGGATTTGGATTTTCTGAGGTGCAGCATGTCCATTAATTCCGGGTTGGACATGGCTTTATACATCAGGCACAGATCGCCTCTGAGCAGGCGGTATGCCACTGAGTAGAGCTGGAGTTTCTTTAACCGGGCAGCATATGGCATCTGTTTGAGCCCTTTGATCCTCTTGGTGAGGTACTTTTGGGGTCTTTCCAGTTGCTGCAGATGTCTGGTAAGGTACATCCCAAAAGGGGCATTGTACTCAATTATGGGCCTGATGAGGGATGAGTAAAGAGACACGATGACCTCCCCTGATCTAGATGTGAATCCCTTCATGATTAGGTGGGCTATATAAAATGTTTTTCTAACCACTTTGGCCACGTGGTTGTCAAATGAGAGATTGCTATCAACTTGGGTCCCCAGGTCCCTAATGACTTCTTCTGTACTTAATGGATTACCACCTATGTGGTAATTTGTGGGCACTTTGTTTTTGCCAAATGGGATGACTATACACTTTTTGGCGTTTAGCTTGAGGCCATGGCTCTGGCACCAGTTGTCTGTTTCTATGAGGCCCTTTTGGAGGATGCTTGTGTTGGCTGGAGAATTGATTATGGCGCCCAGTTTGCAGTCATCTGCGAACTTAGTCAGCCACAGTCCTTCCGTGTTGGCCTGTACCACCAAGAAATATATACCGAACGAGAGAGGTCCCAGGACTGAGCCTTGTGGGATGCCACTTGTAACTGGTTTGGAGTCTGACATGGCTCCAGCAATTCTAACCATGTGGGTTCTGTCCTTGAGCCAGTTTGCAACCCATCTAGTGACATAGGGGTTTATATTTAAGCTGGTGAGCTTGTCTATAATGCCCGAGTGGGGTATTGTATCGAAGGCTTTTGCGAGGTCCAGGTAGGCTGTGTGGACCACCTTCCCCTCGTCAATGGCCTTGGCGACTGTTTCAAAGAAATCGACCAGGTTTAAGAGACAGGATCTGCCCTTAACAAAGCCAAACTGGGTAGGATCCAGTGTCTGTAGGTCCCCAATATCTTTATTTATGAGGTCCATGATGATCCTTTCCATAGCTTTGCAGACCAAGCTAGTCAGGCTTATGGGGCGATAGTTTCCAGGATCCGTTGAGGCACCACCTTTGTGGAGAGGGACCACTGTTGCTGTACGCCACTCTTTGGGTACATATCCTGTAGTAAGGCTAAGATTGAACAGTAGTTTTATGTTTGGGTTTAGCTCTTCTTGGAGTTCATGTAGGGCGAGCCGGGACACCATCTGGTCCCATTGATGCTGTGATTTTTGCTTTGGAGAGGGTGGCTCTTACCTGAGCATCTGAGATGTCAGGGGGGCAGCACTCTGTTGGGATAGATATTTGCCCTTTTGGTGGGGCGGGGGAGGAGTTTGCACTGAACCTGTCAGCTAGGATATTGGCAATGTCTGTGGGCTCGGTGTATTTTTTGTCATTTTGGACTAATTCTGAGCATATCTAGGAATTCCCACCCAGGTTCCTAACATAACTAAAGAAAGCCTTGTGATTATCCTTAGTGTCCTGTGCAATTTTTCTCTCGAAGCTGGCCTTAGACGATTTTGTGAGTGCCCGTAGTTTTTTGCTAATACTGATCAGAGATGCCTTCCCTTTTTGGGATTTTGCTCTATCATGTAGTAGCTTCCTCCTTCTATTGTATAGTTTGTTTATGGCTGGGGTCCACCAGACAGGTCTTCTGCCTTTGGAGGATTGGGTCTTGGTTTTATTTGGGATTGCATGATCCATGCATTCCTGAAGGTGTTCATAGAATGCGTTTATAAAGGATTCTGCGGTCTGGGCCATATTTTCCACAGGCCCGGGGGCTTTAAAGGATTTCGCCTCAGTTTTGAGGCGTGTGAAATTTGCTTTAGAGAAGTTTTTCACTGTGGTTTTCTGGGCAGGGGGTGGGGTCGGGATGTGAATATCCAGTGAGATTAGTTTATGGTGTAATCTTACCAGTGAGGGATACACTTCTGGTCTGGAGCATAGTGTCCCCATGTTGGTGATGATCAGGTCCAGTATGTTTTCCCCTCTTGTGGGAGTGGTAACAAGTTGTTCCATAGCATTTGAGTTTATAAATTCTAGGAACCTTTGGGCTAGGGTGTTGGAGCTAGAGTAATGCTCCCAGTCTATGTTTGGGTAGTTGAAGCCGCCCAATATAATGGTATTTGGAGAGACCTTCATATTTTCCAGTATTCTCAGGAAGGCCGAGTGGGGTTCCTGTGTTTGGGAGGGTGGTCTGTAGCAGGCTATAAACTGGAAGGCAGTTTTACCCACTGTTAGTTGCACATGGATAGTCTCTGATGCTTTGTGCTGTGCCACCAACCTGGAGGTGTGGGTATCTTTGACGAATATTGATACTCCCCCTCCTTTTGTGGTTCGGTCCAAGTTTTGGGGCCAAAAAGCATGGTATGAGGTATAACCTGGTAGTGCTGGGGTGCTCTCGAGAGCCTTGAACCAGGTTTCTGTTACTGCACAGATATCGATGTTCTCCATGCGAAGGAGAGTTTAGAGTGCGTGCATCTTGAGGTTTAGACTTCTGGCGTTGAGTAGCATTACTCTTAGTTTCTTATCCCTTGTGATACCTATGGAGGTGGGTTTGCCTTTTGAGCCTTGCCTAAAAAAGGCACTATGGGGGTAGCAAGAGCCTTTGCCAATATCTGAAAGCCCAGGGGTGACAGGTGCAAGCCGTCCCTAGCAAAGCATCTTGGCTTGTCGAGCATGTCATCCCAGGCTGACAGGCATTGGATCCCCTTTGAATGACACCAATACTTAAGCCAATTGTTGAAATTGATCATCTTGTCTTCATATTGTGGCATCATTCTTGGTGAGGGTAAGATGCTACTCAAGGTCAGGGTCATACCGGCCTGGGCTACATGCTCAGAGAGCTCCTCTATGTCTCTTTTCATGTAGTCCAGGGAGGTACGTCTCAGGTCATTCACACCAGCATGGACAATGACTGAGTCATATTTGTACTTGCCTTGGAGTGACCTGAGTGCTTGTGTTATGTGGCGGATCCTAGCACCCGACAGGCAGCTCACCACGACCTTCTCCTTGTTCAGCCTGGTGAGCGGGACGTCAGTGTGCCTGACGATAGAGTCACCTATTACAAGTGTATCAGGTGTGTTGTTTAGCCTTAAGGGCTGTGACTGTTCAGCACACTGGCTTTGTGAGCTATGTGTTGCACGTGTTTTGTTTTGGGGTAGCGGTTGCTTTGGTGTCTGCTTTGGAGGTCTCTGCTGCTTAGGCAGATTTTTATTTAGAGCCTCCAAGTATGTTTTTGTGTGTTTATGCATTTGGTTTGCTGTCATGGTACGTCTATGTGAGACTGGAATTGTAGTGAGTGTGGTTTCCTTCTCCTCCTGACTGGTTATGCCAGTACTGAGTTGAGAGTGCTTAGCCTCCAGTTTGACTATATGGTTGCATCTCTCACATGTGTTGGAATTTGTTGGGAGGAGGAGAGGCTGTGGCCCTGCAGATATTACTAATGTGGAGTATGGCAGAGTGGAAACACATTGACCATTTCTTAGCCAAGGTACAGCTGTATATGCATGTAACAGTGTGTGAGGGACACTGTTGGCAGACAGTATGACCTTGCATACATACCCCTTGTCACACACAGCTAGCCTTCATACATGTCACCTCAGTGTTGTGTAATACCACAGGCTCATACATACAGAGGAGGTTACTGGATTACTGGCACTAGGTCCCTCACAAGCCTAGCCATGAACCTAACCCCAAAAGATCCACCTATTATTTGGGCACACAGTAGTCATAGGGCCTTCTCATGTCTGCATATTGCACACACATAGGCAACATGTAACGTGTGTGTGACATTATCAGTTGTAGAGTGTGGGACATAAGTTATGGTAATGTGCCAGTTGGCAGCACATAGCATGCCCACAGCAACTGCAACACACAGAATGCCCTCTGGCATGCTAGTATGACACCTTCTTTGTGTGACATTACCTTTGCTTACAGTATTTTTCATGACATTAAGATGCTTCTGATATGCAATCAGTACAGAACTGTATGACGTGTCTTGTCCCACAGTTCTGGGACCTCTTTTAACTGTGTCAGTTGTCAGCAGAGGTTACACCTTGCCAAACATGGACTGCAACCTGCAGGGTGGTTCAGACATACCTCGCAACTGTACAGTTTACGCACACTGTCCTGATGCATACCACATACCAGTGGTCCATTTCCTCATACACCTGTATCTGTCTGTCAAATGCTTTCCAAATCATTGTGGGCTGCAGTCATAACATACTGGCAGACATTATGAGTTGCACATTTCAGACCATTCAGACCATCTATGCTAATGCAAACCCTGTTATGTTATCACCACCATATGTTTGTAGGAGCACTATTTGACAGGTGTCCCTATTATGTGTCCTTTGTCACCCCATTATATATAACTTTGTAAACAGTCCTTGCTCTAACAGCTTAGGAGGTTTGGGTACAGATGGTGGCCATACCTCTGACTTCTGCATATGTGTGCAGATTGTCCTGATCTCTGACACATGATTTATTCACACCGGTCATGTACATGTGGTTGGCCTGCATCTGGTAAAATCATGACAGACTGACATTGCAGGTTAATGACAGCTGTTGTCATGTAACAACACATACCCTTCAGAAGGTGCAGTCAATTGCATGAGCTATTCCACTATCCATTTCCCATGCTTGTCATGGCAGTAAGTGACAGGTGTGCCCAGTGTTTGCTGTTTGCCCCAACTTCACATATGGCATTCACCTGATGTCTGTCTGTAGACTGCTGCAAGGTGATGTGATACAATGATAGAGAGATGCAAGGTCTGCTGCTGCCACATCTGTCACTACAGTGACTGTAACAGTTTGGCAATGTGTGTCATAAATGCCCATTGTTAGGGGTCACAGACAACATATTGATTGCAAACATCTGGATATTCCATATACATATGTACGATGGCTGGTATGGTCTGTACAGTTTAACATGTTGCATGTACAGCAGATGCCATTAAGTGGCTCTGCAAGGTGACACCATGGCGAGGGAGTCAACAGGCCTTAAAATGTTATAACTAACACACACAACAGCCACAGGGAATAAACTTCTCATACACACATGCACAGTATCACAGCTGCCAGTATTGGGTTTAGAACCCCTACCTATCTAATTATTGTTACTATGGTGTTATGCAGTCATCACACGCACCACAAAGCTTACAGAGTGAAGAGTGTCCCAAGGTAGTTCTAAGGTGAATAACATCATCAGCCCTTGTAAAGTATGGCAATGGGCAGTCTACTTGGAGGGAAAGGCCTCAAAGAACTGTATCCTACAAATATACACACTTACAAACAATTAACATCCACATGTATACACACTCACATTTGCCAGGACTGAGATTAGAACTCCTACCTAGTTATTGGTACTATGGTGTTCTGCAGTTATCACATGCATCACAGAGCAAGTAAGACCTCAAAATACTTTCAACTATGAATATACATACTTACAAACAAGAATACACACACTAATACACACATATCCACACACATTTGCCAGAACTGACAATAGTACCCCTGCCTATCATGTTATGTATTCCGTACTGTTACTTAGTTATTGCATGCACCATGGAGCTTATAGGGCTAATGAGTGTCTACAGGTACTTCTACAGTGGATGACATCAGCGGGCCTTGTAATGAGGCCAGTGGGACATGTACTGGATGGAACACACCTAAAATTGTAAAACTCATCCATCCAGTGGCTATGGTTCTCACCGAAATAAACACAGAGGTCACTGTTCTTGCACACACACAGTTGCCAATATTGAGTTTAGAACCCCTACTTACCTAGTTAATCCTACTACAGTGTTTTGCAGGTATTACATGCACCATGGTGTTTACAGGGTGAAGAGTATCCCGGGGTACTTCTAAGGTGAATAACATCACCAGCCCTTGTAAAGTATGGGAATGAAGGTGGACTGGGTGAGAAAAGCCTCAAAATGCTTTAAACTACAAATATACACACTTACAAACACCAAAACACACACACTTACATTTGCCAGAACTCAGATGAGAGCCCCTACCTATCTAGTTATTGGTACTAGTAGTCTGCAGTTATTGCATGTGCCACAGTGCTTATAAGACTAAGGCCACTATAAGCTACTTCTAAGGCGACTGACATCAGCAGGACAGCTAAAGTAGGCCAATGTGAAGTGTACTGGGTGTGAATGGCCTCAAAACCTTTAACCTGCAAACACACTTTTACATTTTCCAGGACTGAAAGTAGAACCCCTACCTATCTAGTTATTGGTACTACAGTATTCCTCCATTATTGCATGCACCACAGAGCTTAAAAGGCTGAGGCCAGTCCAAAGCTACTAAAGTGACTGACATCAGCAGGACAGCTAAGGTAGGCCAATGTGAAGTGTACTGGGTGTGAATGGCCTCAAAATCTTTAATCTGCAAACACACACACTTTTACATTTGGCAGGACTGAGAATAGAACCCCTACCTATCTAGTTATTGGTACTATAGTACTCTGTAGTTATTGCATGTGCTACAGAGCTTATAGGGCTAAAGCCCATCCAGAGCTACTTCTAAGGTGACTGACATCTGCAGGACAGCTAAAGCAGGCCAATGTAAAGTGTACTGGGTGTGAATGGCCTCAAAATCTTTAATCTGCAAACACACACACTTTTACATTTGGCAGGACTGAGAATAGAACCCCTACCTATCTAGTTATTGGTACTATAGTACTCTGTAGTTATTGCATGTGCTACAGAGCTTATAGGGCTAAAGCCCATCCAGAGCTACTTCTAAGGTGACTGACATCTGCAGGGCAGCTACAGCAGGCCAATGTAAAGTGCACTGGATGTGAATGGCCTCAAAATCTTTAACCTACAAACATACACACACATTTGCCAGGACTGAGATTAGAATCCCTGCCTATTTAATTATTTGTACTATAGTGTTACACAGTTATCGCATGGGCCACAAAGCTTACAGGGCTGAGAACAGTCCAAAGGTGCTTCTAAGGTGAATGACATCTGCAGATCTTGAAATGTAGAGCAATGGGAAGTATAGTGGGTGGGAAAGACCTAAAACTCTTATTCCTCCACACACACCAGGACTGAGATTAGAACCCCTACCTATCTAGTTATTTGTACTACAGTGTTGCACAGCTATCACATGCACTATAGAGCTTATAGAAGTGAAGTTAGTCCAAAGGTACTTTTAAGGTGAATGGCATGAGCAGTTCTTGTAAAGTAGGGCAATAGGAAGTGTACTGGGTTGGAACAACCTCTTAATACTGAAACCTACAGACACACACACACACACACACACACACACACACACACACACACACACACACACACACACACACACACACACACACGCGCACATGCACACACACACACACACACACACACACACACACGCACACACGCACACACGCACACACACACACACACACACACACACACACACACACACACACACACACACAAAGGAAGGTGGTGTGATATTACAACCCCCACCTCAGTACTATCACAAAATGTATCTCACCTTCATGCTGGCACATGCGACTGGTTACAACTGGCATGCAACTGTCTGCAGCAGGATATCACTCTATGCCATTCAGGATATCCCTGTGTATGACTCACTCTCTATGTGTGTCTCCCTGTGTCTCTCTTCCTATCACTGTCTGTCTCTCTCTTTTCCATGTCTATGTGTGTGTGTGCGTGTGTGTGTGTGTGTGTGTGTGTGTGTGTGTGTGTGTGTGTGTGTGTGTGTGTGTGTGTGTGTGTGTGTGTGTGTATGACTGACATATTGTAAAATGTTGCCCATATATGTGAGTGTGTATCACGCACAACAGATGCAGATATACCACATATGGGCCAACTACAGCTGGCTGTGGATAATCCTGTCTGCTGGGTGTGTGTGGAGACAGTTAAGGTGTACTTAGCACTATGTATGCAAAGACTTTGCACAATACAGATATATAAGTCTGATGTGGTTTCCGACATGGGCTTTCCTTCTCTAAGTGTAGGAGCATGCCCAGTATGACCTTCTATAGTGAGTGTTTGCAAATTCCCGCTAGGGAAACAACTCAAAAACACTTGTTTTTAAAAAACTTGATAGATATTTAATGGTAGAGCATAAAAATCATGAACAGTCCAAGGACACTTTCAGAAATTAGTGCAGCCAGTAATTACTTGAAGCTTTCTGTCGTAAAACTTTAAAAGTGAGCGTAAGGCCTTGAAACTGTTCACACAAATCCTTCGGTACTGGTGAGCCGCTCAGTTGCTCTAAATGCTTCACATGTATACTGAAATATTTAGCATTATACATACAAGTTGTATCTTTCAAATGTAGATGCAAAAGGTATTAGCTATGAAAATAAAAGAAAATAAATCCAAGTAGAGCATCCCAGTAGTCACTCGATAAGTGCTTTCGGTAAATCCTTCATCAGATCATAAATTTTAGGGACTCCATTGCTCCTTAATATATGAAATCCTTAACCAATGAGATCTCATATTGCAGACAACACCTTTGTTGGTAAGAATAGTCATGACCATTCTGCATAGAGGGTCAATGACACACCTCCTTGCTCATCCAATAGTAGGTCTCCTGGCTTTCAAAGTTGGTTTTAGAGGAATGACAACATTCAGCCCAGGAGGGCGGTCTGCTCACAAGTTCACTATCCATTTTGTTTCACATAATTCCGTTTTATTGCATAAATTGCCTTTTCTATTTCCATCATACACTTTCTCAATAACTTTAAACAAAAAGCTATGAGTGGGAAATTTGGAAAAATGTAATGCTAAAGCATTATGAGTGTCTTCTCTACATATATCACTCAGATGTCGAAGCAGTCTCTTTTTAAACATTTGATTGGTCTTACCAACATAAAATGACATACAGTTTTTACAAGTAGCCAGGTAGACTACATTTTGCGAAGTACAAGTGGCTTTACAATTAATAATGAAGTCTTTATCCATACTTGGGTGCTTAAAGATATTGCTGTTATCAATATATTCACAGGCCGAACAGTTTCCACATTGAAAAGTACCTTTACGTCCCACTATTTTAGGTTTGGAAAATCCATCTTTTATGCATAAAAGCCGTTTGATGTTTTTCTTATTTTTATAACTGAAATGTGGTTTATCACCTACTATAGCCCGAAGTTTTACATCTTGTGTCAAAATCGGCCAATACTTATGGATAATATCTTTAACCTGTCTATTGTCAGTGCTATAAGTAATCATCAATCGCATAGGAGATGTTCCTTGTTTCTTCTTAACCAAGGTTGTTTCAGACTTCTGTGACCGATCACTTAGAAATCTGTCTACTGCGGGATCTGTATCCTTTTTGGAATAACCACGTGCCTGCAAATGTTCTTTCAAGTCAGTCA
Organism: Protopterus annectens; assembly: GCF_019279795.1. NCBI lineage: Eukaryota > Metazoa > Chordata > Ceratodontiformes > Protopteridae > Protopterus > Protopterus annectens. The sequence continues at coordinate 14,697 of NW_025048879.1, read as the reverse complement.
TCTCTTGCTATATATTTGCTTCTTGTGTGCATCTCTTCGTAATTCTAGTGAGCTCATTTTTCATTATGTTGCTTGTAATATGCCTTGGCTACATGCTGTTCTTATGAAGATAATGATTTCTCCATGTGGACTTTCTGTAAAGTGAGGTCTCCATCACTCCTTTTCTGTTAAGTGAGATGCTAACATCCAAGAAGTTCACAAGGTCACGTGAGTGTTGACTTGTAAATCTCAAAAATGATGTAGTTTCATTAATATACTGCATAAATAACAAAAATTGGTTTTCATCTCCTTTCTAAAGCAGGAACAGGTCATCCACAAAATGGCCATAAAATTTCACTTGATCAAACCAAGGATTTGTAACACTTAAAATGTATTTCTTCTCCCAGTCTGACAAAACTATGTTCACATAACTATTAGCGCAGAGGGTGCCCATAGCAACTCCCCAGCGCTGCCAGTAAATTGGTGGTCCATAAAGGAAAAAGTTTGTATCTAGAACCAATTTTAAAAGGGAGAAAATGAGGTTAGCATTGTACTTATGAATGCCTTCCTCCCCAATTACTTTCCTACCAGCTTCAATTCCATACTCATTAGGTATTGAGGTGAATAAACTTGTAACTTCCATTGCAGTCAACAATAAGTCAGCTTTGTCAATCAGCGAGTCCATGGTTACTTTCAGTTTCATCAAAAAATCATCAGTGTCCCTTAGGATGTTAGAAATGTTGAGTAGAATTTCTTTCAATTCTTTCTTCACAAACATAGACATAAATTCCGTGATCCACCCTTGCCCAGCCACAATAGGGTGTAAAGGTGGTTCCATTAAGTTTTTATGTATCTTGGGAAGTCCACTGATAGACGGAATGATAGGATGGACAACATTAGAGAAGTTATATTGGTCAATACTTATACTGCCTTCTATCAACATATTATAAAGTTGATCTTGGATCTTTTTTATAAACACTTCTAGTTTACGAAAGTTAACTTCCAATTAAGTTGTTGTATCACTCAACATATCTTGCATTTTATTTCTATACCAGTCAGATGAAAGGATGACAATAGTTCTCCCTTTGTCAGCAGGTTTTAATACTATATCCTCATTATGCTGTAGATTGAACAAAGCTTGTCTTTCCTGTGATGTTATATTATGAAAGTTTTTGGTATCCTTCCCTATTCTTAACTGCTCAACTTCATCATTACACATTTAAGTAAATAGATCTACTGCTGGATGGTTCATAGGTACAAATACACTAGGTTTCCTAAGTGTTTTATTCTCTGTTTGATTGTTTCCATAGATGTTCTTTAAAGTCACATTCCATGCGAAGTATTTTAGATCTAATACAAATTCACTTAAATCTGATTTAAGAGAGGGAATGAAAGTAAGGCCTTTCTCCAATACACTGATTTCCTCTGCATTTAAAGAATACTTAGAAAGATTGACAACTAATGAACATTGATTTAATTCATAGTTTTCTTTCTTTTTCTGTCTTGACTCATAGCTCATGGATTCCTGTAATGGTTCTGTTTCAGGAAAACCGGCAAATGCTGATTCCACGGGGCATGAAATGCTCCCTTTTTAGGGAGAGTCTTTATATATCTGCTGCTTCTACCGAAGTGGTGGCATGAGTGCCCGTCATATCTACAGAGTCAATACGAGTAAAAGCAGTTTGCAGTTCTTCCAATGATCTTGTTTCCACATTCGGGCTAGACCCCTGTTCACTAGCTTTATCTTTCAATATTGTCCTTTTTTCTATGGTTCTTTGTGGATGTAGGTCAAATCTTCTCTCCTCTCTGGGCCATTCAAAAATTTGACCATTTTTGAAATCAGTAATATCTCTTCACAACTTCTTAATCTTCTGCTCTTTAAGTCTCAATTCATACATATTTAGATTAAATTGCAGTGTTTCTAATTTAGTAATTTGTGAGTTAGTTAACTCAAATTTTTCCGATTCTGCTTGTTTTTCTTGAATGAAGACTGTAGCTTTCTGTTCTTCTGGTTTAAAAAATTCTATTAGTAGATGCGTATGGCGAAAACTAGTCTCCAAATTTATCGCTTGCCATCTTGCCAACAGCTCAGGGTATTGGTTCCCATAGCTAGGCATGCATTTAACCCTCATTCCTCTCGATATTACTTGGTTATGCATGCTAGCTTCCATATGATATCACTGCCATGTTAATCTTTTAAGGCGATATGCAGTTGTTTATACCTCTCCTAAAATAGTATCAAAGATAGCATCATCCGTGACATCAACTGATGCAACTTCAGCCAAACTTTCAAAGTTAACATGCAACAAGGGATTAATAGTTCCTCCCAAAGACTCAGTTCCTGTGTTAGATGACATAAACGAAAGTGCAGTTTTTGTTTTGCCATTTGCCGATTTCTCAGTATTATTAACTTTATCTGCCATGGATAGTGAGTAAATACCAAAGTAAAACAACGAGAAAAATGTATAACTCACTATTTAAGTAGCGACAAGCAAAAGAGAAATATGTAGTAGTTGAATCAAGCCGCTACTCCACGGCTAAACAAAATGTACTGTTTGCAAATTCCCGCTAGGGAAACAACTCCAAAAACACTTGTTTTTAAAAGACTTGATAGATATTTAATGGTAGAGCATAAAAATCATAAACAGTCCAAGAACATTTTCAAAAATTAGTGCAGCCAGTAATTACTTGAAGCTTTCTGTCGTTGTAAAACTTTAAAAGTGAGCGTAAGGCCCTGAAACTGTTCACACAAACCCTTTGGTACTGGTGAGCCACCCAGTTGCTCTAAACGCTTCACATGTATACTGAAACATTCAGCGTTATACATACAAGTTGTATCTTTCAAATGTAGATGCAAAAGGTATTAGCTATGAAAATACAAGAAAATAAATCCAAGTAGAGCGTCCCAGTAGTCACTCGATAAGCGCTTTCAGTAAAACCTTCATCAGATCGTAAATTTTAGGGACTCTATTGCTCGTTAACATACGAAATCCTTAACCAATGAGATCTCATATTGCAGACAACACCTCTGTTGGTAAGAATAGTCATGCCCATTCTGCATAGAGGGTCAATGACACACCTCCTTGCGCATCCAATAGTAGGTCTCCTGGCTTTCAAAGTTGGTTTTAGAGGAATGACAACATTCAGCCCAGGAGGGCGATCTGCTCGCAAGTTCAATATCCATTTTGTTTCACATAATTCCGTTTTATTGCATAAATCACCTTTTCTATTTCCTTCATACACTTTCTCAATAACTTTAAACAAAAAGCTATGAGTGGGAAATTTGGAAATATGTAATGCTAAAGCATTATGAGTGTCTTCTCTACGTATATCACTCAGATGTCAAAGCAGTCTCTTTTTAAACATTTGATTGGTCTTACCAACATAAAATGACATACAGTTTTTACAAGTAGCCAGGTAGACTACATTTTGTGAAGTACAAGTGGCTTTACAGTTAAAAATGAAGTCTTTATCCATACTTGGGTGCTTAAAGATATTGCTGTTATCAATATATTCACAGGCCGAACAGTTTCCACATTGAAAAGTACCTTTACTTCCCACTATTTTAGGTTTAGAAAATCCATCTTTCATGCATAAAAGCCGTTTGATGTTTTTCTTATTTTTATAACTGAAAAGTATAAAATATTTATTTAGAAACTTTCAGTTTATTTACATAGAAGTAGTAGCAACAATGTGATTGGTTGTGTTATGGTGTTGTGAGTGAGTGGCTTGTATGAACTTTTCATCAAGAGTTGAATACTTTATTCCATGTTGAAGGTTAAAAATGTTTTTAATTCTGAATTTTTCACATCATCTTTATTGTGTTTGTCTATAACAAGTTGTTCTTTTGTTAGTGTAATGCTTAATGCATTCAATCATTTCATAGTAATTTCTGTACCTATTCCAATAGATGTCAGCATATTAATGCCTTTCATTAAATATAAGTGGGTTAAATAACCCTTTAAAGAGGAGTAGCTTAAATAAGTATTTAACTCTATATAAAGCAGATGTTTTTCTACAGGAAACTCATTTACTGACTAAAGATTTAAATAGATTGTTGTTAAAATATTACACAGTTTTAATTGGCTCTCAGTTTGGTTCAAAAAGAAGAGGTGTTCTTATTCTCTGGAAAAAAACATCAGGTCTACCTAAAATAGTGGGCTCCTATTCTGACAAGAATGGTATGCTGGGATTGGTGGTAATAGAAACTGATAAAAATACTATACCCTTATAAATATCTATTGGATACCTGGGATTGGTTCTAAAACAGTTAAGAAATACTTAGATATTATAACACTATACTCTAAAGGGAAAATGTTGATAGCTGGTGATTTTAACCACATCCTATCAGACAAAAATACTGCAAATGTTAAACAAATCAGGCTATCTTCAGTAGTGAAACATTTAAATCATTATATTAATACAATGTATATGACAGATATATCAGATTTAAAACTAGATAGTCCTTTAAAATATACTCACTTTTCTTTTAGAATTGGGACTCAACCTAGTATTGATAAAGCATTGGTACCCAATGCATTATACTCCAAAATAGAGGAGATACTAATAGATTCATGTTCCTTATCTGATGACAATGCTATTACATTTTAATTAACTTTAAGTCCAAACGGTTTAATTTCTTGCCAAAGATTTCTGGTATATATAACTAAAATACAAAATTTTAATGAATGGTTATTAAAAGAGATAAATCAATGTATGGAATTTAACAATAAGTGTGAGGTCACTGATGTCATACTATGGGACGCATTAAAATCTTACTTATATGGTAAAGGAAAGAACTGGTGTATTTGTACAAGAAAGGAATGGGATAAAGAGTTGAATACTCTCCAAGTCAAAACTGATAAATTAAAATTAAACCTTAAGTCCAATGACAAAGAAGCAAGCACACAGTTCAAAAATCTAAATCAGAAATACCTAGAAATCTTATATCATAAGATTTTCATTAATCTAGAAAAAAAATTAAATTGCAGTCATATTCAATAAATCCCAAGAGCCTTCATAGAAAAGCTATTAGATCAAAAAACATGAATAAAATAAACCACATCAAGGGGAGTGTTTATATAGAAGGGAACAAGTCTATTAAAGCTACAGATCATAAAGATATATTAAAATGTTTTAGCAAATATTATGAAGAAGCTAATAAAACAAAGTCAAACCTGAGTAACAGCAACTTATAGGATAGTCCTTTTAATAAAACATACATAATAAACCAGCAAAACAAGAGAAAAGCAAGATTGATAAGTCTGTTTCATTTAAGGAATTAAAAGACCAAATTAAAAATCTTAAAACTAATAAAGCACCAGGTATGGATGGGGTATTTACTGAGCTATATAAACTTTTACCTGATAATATTTTTAAAATTTTATTAAATGCTTTTGAAGAGTACAGCCAATGTTCCTCCATCATGGAGATATTCTCTTATTACACCCATTTTAAAATTAGATAAGAACCTTGCTATATGTTCTTCTTATCGACCTATAACACTTTTAAATGTAGACTACAATATTTCCATGTCTATATTAACAAAAGGATTAAATAAAATTCTCATTGGTTTAGTAAATTAAGATCAGACTAAGTTTAAAATTAATAGGAAAGTTTACAATAATATAATAAAATTATTTTCTTTGACTGATGTGGCAAACAGAAATAAAGAGTTATTAATAATAAGCTTAGATATGGATAAAGCTTTTGACTCTGTGCATTGGTCATACTTGTTCAGAGTACTAAATGAATATAACTTTTCCACTGAATTCATAAATTTAATTAAAAAAAATTATAATAACTCAATTTCTTTTCTCAAAATAGGCTCCTTTATATCTATTGATATCTTAAAGGGTACCAAACAGGGATGCCCTTTATCCCCTTTGCTATTTATACTTATTATAGAGCCATTAGCTAACTATACAAGATCTAACATAAACATTAACGGTTTTAAAAGAAATAAAAAATGTTCTTGTAAACTTTGGGCCGGATTCACGAAGGCTTGCTTGCAGCCAACATGTCTGCTGAGCAATCCAGGAATAGCCGGCAGGGGCGTGTAAGAGAGCTCCTAAAACTCCTGTTACACGGACAGGGCTAGGATATGCAAATTACCTCATTTGCTGCTGAAAGGCATGCAAATGAGGTAAATGTGCGATTCAGGAAACCCTAGCCTGTCTAAGTAAGAGTAGTGTTATTTGCAGAAATGTACTCCGTTGACAACTGAGTACGGTTCTGCACATAGCAAAATGAAGCTGTGACAGCTCGAAAAAAAGGATGCATCTAATCGAGGAAGCATGCCAATGGCCAAAAATATGGCCATTGGCAATGTCCACCGATGCAAAATTAAAATAAAACAAAAACATTTTTTTTCACGATCGCCAATGTTTAAGCATAGCGCAGAGCCGCGCACATGCGGTGTGCTCTAAAAACCGGAAAAACAATAATTAAAATGCATAAGTGTGTATTTAAGAGTAATCCCTAATATACAATGCAAGGGAATGGCAGTCCAAAGACAACATGGCTACCGAGTAGCGGTTGCTAAGGGGGGAAGCTCAGTGTAAGAGATGTAACCAAGCATTAGTAGGCCATCCTATGCAAATGAGGGTAAGGATAGTGAATCACAAGTTTACATAGCAAATGAGCACAGTCAGTGTAGTGTAAGAGTAGGATAAGGGGTGTAAGAGAGTAGAAGATAGGTGACATCATAAGGGGGGTATGTCTGACAGAAGTGAAGCTCATTGGAGTAGAGTGGCATGTGTCTGCTGTCAGATACTAATCACTGGAAGAGGTGTGTCAATAGGTACCCTAGCTAAAGGCAAGAAATTGAAGGTGTACCCCGTGAACAACACCAAAGTTTCTTGTAGAAATGCCTGCAACATTTATGCATGCATGTGCGTGCCTGTAAAACTGAATAAGCCTGTGTGTGCAGGTTTAAGCATGAGTAAGCAAGTGTAAGGATGTTGCAACCTGTGTAAGCACGTTTGCACCTGTGGGCATGCGTGTTAGCAAGAATAAGCAAGTTTTAGCCCGTGTAAGCATGTGTGCATGCATGTGAGCTAGTGTGCGTGTGTTTGCACTTGTCTGCGCGGTGCTGCCCCCCCTGAGGAAACAGAAAGGGAAAAGGAAGCACAACAAATAGTAGGAAGTTAACCAGGGAGTACTAGCAGAGCTAGCAGGTGAAAACAATCAGAATCAGGCAATTACACAGGCAGTACAATAGCCCAGCCCAGCTCAGCACTTAAAACACAGCAAACAACTTTCCAGTATGTTTTTCTTAGAGACACTGCAACACTGCAGTAAGCTAATAGAAGTGAAAACTGAAAAAGCTGTACTGAGACAAAGAAATGTTAGGGGCTGCCATTGCTGTTATAAGGCAACATATGCAACATGCTAAGGGTGGTGACAATGCGAATGCTGCTGAGCAACCCACAGTGAGGAGACGGAGAAGAGTGTACAGGCCTAGGGTAACCTACCAGGGGCTACATGAGCTGGAGATAGTGAAGCGCTATAGAGTGGACAGAGACCTCATGCAGCAAATTGTTGAGCTGTGCAGGCCACACCTCACACACAGAACCAACAGAGGGGAACCCATCCCAGTGGAAACCAAGGTATGTGTTGGCCTAAAAATACTAGCAACAGGTACCTTCCAGAGACCAACTGGTGATATGATGGGGATTTCACAGGCATCAGAATCTAGGGTACTGCACCAGTTCCTGAATGCCATGTCAGCACATTTTGGTGATCATGTATATTTCCCCAATTCCTGTGAAGTATTGGCCAGCAATATGCGTCTCTTCCAGCAAATAGCGGAATACCCTGAGGTAGTGGGTGCAATAGACTGCACGCACATTCGCATCAAAGCACCAGCTGGTGAGCGGGGTAGGGTCTACTATAACTGCAAGGGTTACCCCCTCCATCAACTGCCAGGTCATGTGTGATTCCCAGGGAATACTAATGAATGTGTGTGCTGGCTGCCCTGGAAGCTACCATGACTCCCATATTTGGCATCTGACACAGCTGTATCAGACATTTGCCAATGAGGACATCCCACATGGTCACCTAGTGGTGGATGCTGGATATGCACTTGAGCCGTAGCTGATGACCCATCAGAAATGCACCCACACATGAACAGGAATGCCATAATGAGGCACACGCACAAACACGTAATGTAATTGAGCATGTGTTTGGGCTGCTGAAGTCACGGTTCTGATGCCTGGACACATTTGGTGGAGCCTTGCAGTACTCATCAACTACATGTACCCAAATTGTCATGGTATGTGCTATGCTACACAATATGATCCTGCAAAAACAGCTGCAGCAGGAGCAGCATAGGGCCGGGCACAACAGCCCCCCACCTATGCCAAGGCCATCACAGGCAGAGCGTGACTCGGAGGAGGAACAACCTGAGCCTACCCCAGTAGGCAGAAGGAGGCATGCCCAGTATGCTTTGGCCTTGGCAAAGAGACAATGCATAGCATATACACTGGCTCAGTAGGAACCCTGGAAATGATACCTCTCCCCAACTCACACATATATTAAAAGGGATGCCTAACTCGACACTACCTGTTAACAAACATGTATTGGAAGTGTAAAATGTGCATCCGACATAGGCAGCCCTGCCACACCACCTGAGGCATGATTGCTATGTGTTAAGCAATATAAAGCAGTGCTAAACAGCTCTCAGCACTATTTAGTATATGTAAACAAAATTGCACACACTAAGTAGCACAACTATAGGCAATGTTGAGCAATACTGGGCACAGTTCAGCAATGTTGGTCAACATTGATCAATGTTGTGCATGTCCGGTCATATTTGGCCATAGTTCAGCAAAAGCAGGTAAACATGTTCATATTTGCTTCACTTTTCTTGAAGCAGTCTGTCTTGCCATGTATGAAAATATGAAGCAGTGACAGTCCTCGAACTCAGGATACAGTGCACTATAGTCATAGTACAGAACCTCTAAACCATGACAGTATGTCAATGATCAGCTTGTATGAAAATATGTTGATAAGTCTATGCAAAGTATGTCATGGAAACCTTGCAGGCATAGCATAATCCCTGCCAAGTTAAGACACAAAGGTGAGGCCTGCAGTAAGAATATAACCTGATATTCAACACACATATAGTATAAATGTTAATATTGTTAATGTTCACACACATCAACAAATGTAGTGGACCTCAGGCAGCAACATACTGCAAGGTCACACTGGGCATGCTCACACACTTGAATATATGAGACAAATGTCAGGCAACAAAACACTGAAAGTCTGAACTGGGCATGCTCACACACTTAGGGCATGTATGAGTACAGCAGTGGGCCACACATATCCATCAGTTGCATCTGTCAACCCAGGAACCTCACACTATTCACCAATCCGCCATGTGCACACAGTTATATGACAACAGACACATATATAATATAGTGAAACCCTGTCATAATCAAATATGTTATGCAGATAATTAGATTGTTCATGGAAAGTGGGAAAGCAAAGAAAAAACAAAACCTGCAATCAGTACCATCACAGAACAATGTGCATCCCGAACATTATCATAGGTTCAGAGGTTGACACTAGGATATCTGCCCTAGGGCATGTATAAGCCTAGCCACAGTGTGTTTGGCTTTTGCAACCCTGCTAGATTAGTAGACTGTGCCTGTGAATAGTAGGTCACACAAGGTATCCCACATATGTTCATTGTATTATGCCTCTGTCTAGCAGGGACCCAGAACATATCCCAGGGCTAAACATACGATCACCCATCCACCTGTCAAAATGTCACCTGAGAGGTCCCAGGACTGAGCCCTGTGGGATGCCACATGTAACTGGTGTATAGTCAGACATGGCACCTGCAATACTGACCATGTGGGTGCTATCCATGTTCCAGTTAGCAATCCATCTTGTGACATATGTGTAGATATTGAAGCTGGTGAGCTTAAGTATAATGGATCGAGTGGGGTATTGTGTTGAACTGTTGTGCAAGCTCCAGGTAGGCTGTTTGTACTTGTATGGACCTGTTAACTGTTTAAAGACATCAAACAGGTGCAAGAGGCAAGATCTGCCCACAACAAAGCCAAATTGTGTAGGATCCAGTGTCTGAAGGTTTACAATGTCTATGTGTATGTGTTCCATGACGATACGCTCCATAGCTTAGCAGACCAGGATAGTTAGGCATATAGTGCGATATTGTCCATGGTCCCTTGTGGCACCACCACTGTGGAGCGGAAACACTGTTGTTGTACGCCATTTCTTGGGTACATATCCTGTAGTAACTCTGATATTGAACAGTGGCATAATGTGAGTGTGAATTCTGCCATGCATCCCGTGTAAGCCGCAGGCTGGGACATCGTCTGGTCCCATTGATGCTGTGTTGATTGCTATGGAGAGGGCAGCACTCACCTGTTAATCTGTGATGTCAGGGAGGCTACACCCTGTTGGGATGGACATGTGCACTGCAGGGGTGATGGTGGGGAAACATCTCCACTGAACCTGTTTACCAGGATGTTTGCAATGTCAGTGGGTTTACTGTATGTTTTGTCATTATGCAGTAACTCACAGCATATCTGTGAGTTCCCACCCAGGTCCCTGACATAACTAAAGAAGGCCTTGTGATTGTCCATAGTGTCTGTTGCAGCTGTCCGTTAGAAGTGGCCCTTAGATGAATCAACAAGTGATCGTAGCTATTCCATAGTACTGATCAGAGATGCCTTCCTGATTGGGATTGTGCTCTATCATGTAGTAGCCTCCTCCCGTCCTTGTATAGCTCATTAATGGCCATGGTCCACCACACAGGTCCCCCCTGACTTTGGAGGAGTGAGTCTTGTACATATCTGGGATAGCACGATCCATGCAAACCAGTAGTTGTCCATAGAATGTGTTTGTAAAGGATTACGTGGTCTGAGTCATAATTAACACTGTCCCAGGGTCTTTGATGGATACCACCTCAGTTTGTATAAGTGTGACATTTGCTTATGAGAAGTACTTCACTGAGATCACCTAGGATGTGTGTGTGTAAGGGATAAGTATGTCCAGTGAGATGAATGTATGTTCTGACCTTAACAATGAGGGGTATACCTCTGGTGTGGAACATAGAGTCCCCATGTTGGTGATGATCATGTCCCACATGTTTTAACCCCCTGTGGGTGTGGTGACCAGTTCTGCCATAGCATTTGAGTCTATAAGTCCTAGCTACTGTTGTGCGAGGGTGTCGGTGCTTGAGTAGTATTCCCAGTCAATGTTTGTGTATTTGAAGTCACACAATATAATGGTGTTTGGAGAGACCTTCACATTCCCCAGTGTTCCCAGGAATACCGAGTGTTGTTCACGAGTTTGGGAGTGTGGTCTGTAGCAGTCTACAAACTGAAATGCAGTTTGGCCCACTGTCAGTTGCACATGTACATTCTCTGATGCTATGTGCAGTGCTACAAACCCGGAGGTGTGTATATGTATGATATATATGGATACCCCCCTATTGTTGTTGGCCGGTCTGAGTCTTGTGTCCGAAAATCATGGTATGAAGTAAAACCTGGTAGTGCTGGTGTGCTTTTGGGATCCTGAACCATGTGTCTGTTACTGCACATATATCGACAGTCTCCGTACTGATGTGAGTCCTGAGTGCATGCATTCTGAGGGTTAGACATCTGTTGTTGAACAGCATTACTCTCCGTTTCCTTTACCCTGTAACGTCTATGGAGGTGGTTTTGTCTTCTGACCCTCACTTCAACCAGCCACTATGGGTGTGGCAAGATCCTTAGCCAGTCTGTGAAAGTCTAGGGGTGACAGGTGCATGGCGTCCATAGCGAATCTACGTGGTATGTCGTGCATATAATCCCAGGCTGACAGACACTGGATCCCCTTTGAATGACACTAATATGTTAGCCAGCTGTTAAAAGTGATCAGTTTGTCTGTATACTGTGACATAATTCTTGGTGAGGGTAAGATGCTACACAAGGTCAGGGTCATACTGGCCTGGGCTACATGATCAGAGATCTCCTCTATGTCTCTTGTCATGTAGTCCAGGGAGGAATGTCTGAGGGTTTACACACCAGCATGGTCAATGATGGAGCCATATTTGTACTTGCAGTGGACTGACAAGAGTGCATGTGTCATGTGGCAGATCCTGGCACCTGACAGATGGTACAAAGTGACCTTCTCCTTGTTCAGCATGGTGAGTGGGATGTCAGTGTGACTGACAATTATAGTCACCTATTACAAGTGTATTAGGTGTGTTGTGTAGGCCTAAGAGCAGTAACTGTGTGGCACACTGACATTGTGAACTATGTGATATGTGTGTATAGTTGTGGGTTAGCAGTTGTTTGGGTGTCTGCTTTGGATGTCTCTGCTGCTTAGGCCGAGTCTATTTAGGGGCTCTGAGTATGTGTTTGTGTGGTAATGTATTTGGTTTGTTGTCGTCATAGGTCCATGTGAGACTGGATTTGTGGTATGTGTGGTTACCTTCACCACCTGATAGACTGTGCCAGTCATGGGTTGAGAGAGCTCAGCCTCCTGTTTGTCTCTACAGTTGCATCTCCCACATATATCTGAGTTTGTTGGTAGGAGGACAGGGTTCTCTGTGTACATAAGGTAGTGGTAACAATGCATTATAATTCCAATATGCACCAGCTGGACTGGAGAGTACACATGAAACCGACCTTTGGACATGCCAGGATATAACGATGACATACACTGTTGACTGATCACAAAGGATCAGTAGTGTGTTAAGTGTGTAAAAGAGTATAACAGGGGTTTAGTGTTCATGTTTGTTGTTGCTTTGGAAAGATTATCTGCGAAGGAGTATAAACAGAACCATTACACCTCCTTCAGCTATGTTAGAAATAGCAATGTACAGTCATATATGTCTTGAGTCAGGGTCAACTGTACCCGACTGACAATGTTGACATCCTGTCAGACAGGCCCATACATACATACCCACCTCCCAGTGAAAAAAGGCCCTATCATCATACCAGGAGATATCACATGTAGAATGTGTAAACTGCTCCTCCCAAAGCCAAATGAATCCCATCACGTGGATAACACTGTTTCCCCATATGTGTCATAAGTGAATAACAGAACAAACAGACCCTGCACCTGAGCAGTCTGTTGAGCCTCACACACTCTACAGGATCTTACACTGTTGAATGTGTTACAGCAACATGTGGCACACCCCACAAGTGTTGGTGCACAACAGACCATGGGAACTATAGTCCTATAAGCCTATGAAGTTTGAACTGCTAGGCTATGGAGTCCATCATGATTGCAGTCAGGAACAGAGCTATTGTAATCCCACAAACACACAACCCAAACGTCTGTGGTATGTTAATGAGCAGATCATGTTCCCCAAACCTGCTAGATTGTTTCCAAGGCAGCCACCCAGGACATACATCACTGAAAGGAGCAACACACGTCCCACATAGACTTTGAATAGCCCCCTATCAACATCACAGACACATGTTGTATCCACAAAACAAACAATCTGTGCATATATATGTATTGTCATATGAAGGAATGGCAATTTGTCCACAGATAGATCACACAAGCTATGAATTGTGGATTCCTGTTCAAGCTGTTCACACCTGCTGACCCACATGGTTCATTCCTGGGATTGCATAAAACTAAGTGCACACACATTACCATGTCCAGTCTGATGATGTCAGCATCCTACAAATATAGCAGGAGAATATAAACCACACAGTAAAGCATATAGTGCGTCATGTTAATGCATATCTCTCTAGTATCATAATAAAGTTAGGTAGGGATTTGAATCCTGCAATTGATGTGTGGGTGTATGTGTCTGTGTGTATGTATGTGTGTGTGTGTGATTCCCTTTGAGAGGAGTGGCCTTTTTGGAGACTGTGAAAACACATTAGAAGAGGTGAATTCCTCTTTGCCAAGTGTGATGATGTCAGTATCCCACAAATACAGCTTTGGAAAAGAATACTCCCAAGAAAGCATATAACGCGTCATGTAATGGGTATCTCACTAGCGTCATAACATAGGTGGGGGGTTGAATGCTGCAATTGCTGAGTGTGTGTGTGTATGTATGTGTGTGTGATTCCCTTTGAGAGGAGTGGCCTTTTTGGAGACTGTGAAAACACATATAAAGAGGTGAATTCCCCTTTTGCCAGTTTGATGATGTCAGTATCCCACAAATACAGCAGTGGAAATGAAAACTCACAGTAAAGCATATGGCACTTCGTGATAATGCATATCTGTCTAGCATCATGACATAGGTAGGTAGGGCTCTGAATCCTGCAATTGCTGAGTGTGTGAGTGTGACACTGTTGAGCAATGTGTTGTGGGTTTGGCTTTTACTACTGTATGACATATCAGTAAAACAACAGTATGTGCATTTCACATCGCAGGTACCTGTGTGGCAAATACACATATGTACATGTGACCTACATTGGTAACTGTGTGGCCAAGACATATATGTACATGTGACCTCATTCACATCATAGGTGTGAAGCCTGCTGTCAACATGACTACATCTGTTACCATTGACAGTTGTTGCTGCTGCTTCTTGGACCGTAGCTCACATATGTATGTATGTGACAAGTCCAGCCACTGTTGTGAGCTGTGCCCTAGGTCATCTGTGTCACACACACACATGACAGTCGTTGTAGAATAGTGTGAGTGTGGGTGTATGCCTGTGGCATATGACAGACATGTTCAAACACAACACAGTCTGTCAATAATGGCCAATCATTGTAGGTATACAAC
>NW_025048878.1:0-69312 GCF_019279795.1 Protopterus annectens | reverse complement strand
GTAATATGGTTTCTTCCAAACCGCTGCAGGTGTCACGTACGGTACATCCCATATGAGTCATTGTACTAGATTATGGGTCTGATAAGGGAACAGTACAGTGGCACAGTGACCTCTGTTGATGTAGATGTGAATCCTTTCATGATACGGTGTCCAATATCGACAATCTTCCTAGCCACATTGGTATTGTGAGTGTCACATGACAGATTACTGTTGACTTGTGTCCCTAGGTCCCTGATTACTCCTTGCATACATAATGGTTTGCTACCTATGTGGTAATTTGTGTGTACCTTGTCTGGTATTTGGTGGGACATTCATACTGTCCAGTGTCTTCAGGATGTCTGGGTGGAGTTCTTGTGTGTGACAGTGTGGTCTGTCGCATGCTACAGACTGTACAGCAGTTTGGACTACACTTAGGTGCACATGGGTGGTCTCCGCTACTTTGTGCATTGTCAGTTACCTGGCCATATGGGTGTCTGTGCTGCATATGGATACTCCCCCTCCTTTGATGTTTTGGTGCAGGTTTTGGGGCCATAACACATGACATGTGGTATAACCTAGTAGTGCTGGTGTGCTATCACTAGGCTTGCAGCAGGCTTCTGTCACTGCACAGACATCGATGTTCTCCATAATGGGAAGTGCCTCAGGGACATGCATATTGCAGTTTACACATCTGGCATTGGTCAGCATTACCCTTATGTTTCCTACCACTTATGTTTTCTAGGGTGGTGGGTAGTCTTTGGCCTTGCCTACATACGGCTCTATGGAGGTGGCAAAGGCCTTATCCAGTATCCAGACGCACAGGGGTAACAGGTGCAAGCCATCCCTGGAACAGCAGCATGGCTTGTCATGCTTGACATCTCAAGCAGACAGACATTAGACCCTCTTGGACTGACAGCTGTAACTGTGCCAGCTGTTAAACATGATCATTCTGTGTTTGTACTGTGGCATCATTCTTGGTGAGGGTTGGATGCTGCACACAGCCAGTGTCATACCGGCCTGGGGTACATACTCAGAGGGATCATCCATGTCTCTTTTCATGTTGACCAGGGAGGTACATCTCAGGTCATTCACACCAGCATGGACATTGAGTGTATCATATTTCTGCTTGCTTTGGGGTGACCTGCGTACTTGTGTTATGTAGCATTTTGTGGCAGCCTACAGGCAGCTTACTCTACCCTTTTCCTTGTTCAGTCTGGTGAGTGGGACAGCAGTGTGTCTGCCTATACAGACACCTATTACAACTGTATCAGGCATGTTGTTTCTCCTTCTGGCCTGTGACTGTTTGGCACACCAGCTTTGTGTACTATTCATTGCATGTGCTATGTTTGGAGGTTGTGGTTGCTTGTGATCTGCTTTGGAGGCGTCTGTTGGTGTGGTGTATTTGTAATTAAGGCCTCCGGGAATATTTGTCTGTGTTTATGTGTTTGGTTTACAGTTGTGGTAGGTCTATGTGGGACTGGGTTTGTGGTGTATGTGGTTACCTTCTCCTCCTGACTAGTTTTGACAGTACTGAGTTGGTGGAGCTCAACCTCTGGTTTGGATACATGGTTGCATCTATCACATATATTTGTATTTATTGGGGGGTGTTGTGGTTGTCTGTGTACTTGGGACAGGTGTCGCATTGCCTCTGGATTCACAGATTCTACTTTTTGTGGCTGGACTTAGTGGATTGTATGTGTGGACATATGTTATTGCCATACTACTGATCAGTGATTACTTCCCTTTTTATGTTTGCTCTATCATGTGGTAGCTTCCTCATTCTTTTGCATGGTTTGGTAATGGCTGGAGTCCTGCATGCCTGATGCCTGCGTGTATGGCATTGTGTGTTGTTGTTATTTGTGACTGCATACTCCAAGCATTCCTGGCTGTGTTCATGGAATGCCTGTATAACATGTTCTGTGGTGTGTCCCATATTCTGCACTTGCACAGGGCCTTTCGTGGATTCAACATCAGTTTGGAGGGCTGCAACCTCCAAATTTACACATGTTTTTCACTGTGGTATTCTGGCCAGGGACTGGGGTCGGGATGTGTATATCCAGTGTGATTACTCTATGGTCTGGTCTTACCGGTGAGGGGTACACTTCTCATCTTGCCATCCAGTACACATGTTGCTGATGATCACATCCAGTATGCTTACCCCTCTTGTGGGAGTGGTACATTGTTCCTGCGCATTTTGGTTTATGGATTCTGGGAACTTTTCTCCTACTGTGTTGGTGCTAGTATAATGCTCCCGGTGTATGTCTGGGTATTTTCAGTCAAGCAATATAATGTGGTTTGGGGGGGCTTGATATATTCATGTATTCCAACATAGGCCAGGTGCAGTTCCTGGTATTAGGACAGTAGTCTGCAGCAGGCTATATACTGGGAGGCGGTTTTAGCCATTGGTATTTGACCATGACTAATCCATGCTGCTTCTTGTTGTGGTACAAACATGTGGGTGTGGTTATCCTTCACATTTATTTCTAGTCACCCTCCTTTTGTAGCTTGTTCCATGTTTTGCGGCTGTACAGCACAGTATGAGGTGTGACCTGGTAGTGTTAGGGTGCTGATGAGAGCCTTGACCCAGTTCTCTATTACAGGACTGGTATCTACATTCTCCATACTGTGAGCATTTACACTGCACACATCTTGCTGTTTAGACTTCTGGCATTGGGTAGCATTACATCTAGGTTCCTATCCCTTGTGGAACCTATGAAGGTGGGTTTGTGTTTTGAGACTTACCTATTCAGGGCATGCTGTGGGTACTGACAGCCTTTGCCAGTATCCATGGGGCATGGCATGATAGGTGCACACCACCCCTAGCAGGTGGTGCATCATGTCATGCTCCGCATGTCTTCCCAGCCTGAGACACATTGGCTCCCCTTTGACTAACTGCATTACTTCAGCCAGTTATTGCACTTGATCATCCCATCGTCATTTTGTGGCTTCATGCTTGGTGAGGGTGGATGTTAGTCAGGGTGCTCAGGTGTGCATATAGTACATGGTGTTACATTACTTAACACATGGCATTCATGCCTCAGGTGGTGCTGCAGGGCTGCCTCTGTCGGATGTGCATATTACACTTCCCTGTACATGTTTTTGAGCAGGTCATGTCATTTTAGGCATCCATGTTATTATTTGAGTGAGTCAGAGGGGGTATCATTCCCAGGGTTCCTACTGAGCCAGAGTATGTGCTATGCGTTGCCTCTTTGCCAAGGCCAGGGCATACTGGGCATGCCTCCTTCTGCCTACTGGGGCAGGCTCAGGTTGTTCCTCCTCTGGGTCACGCTCTGCCTGTGATGGCCTTGGCAATGATGGGGGGCTGTTTGGCCCAGCCCTATGCTGGTCCTGCTGCAGCTGTTTTTGCAAGATCATATTATATAGCATAGCACATACCATGACAATTTGGGTACATGTAGTTGGTGTGTACTGCAAGGCTCCACCAGATGTGTCCAGACACCGGAACCGTGACTTGAGCAGCCCAAACACACGCTCTATTACATTACTTGTTTGTGCGTGTGCCTCATTATGGCGTTCCTGTTCAGGTGTGTATGTGCATTTCTGATGGGTGTCATCAGCCACGGCTCCAGTGCATAACCTGCATCCTCCACTAGGTGTCCGTGTGGGATGTCCCCATTGGCAAATGTCTGGTACAGTTGCATCAAATGCCAGATGATGGAATCATGGTAACTCCCAGGGCAGCCAGCACACACGTATTCCTTATTATGCCCTGGACATCACACACGACCTGGCAGTTGATGGAGGGGAAGCCCTTGCAGTTAATGTAGGCCCGACCCCGCTCACCGGCTGGTGCTTTGATGAGTATGTGCGTGCAGTCTATTGCACCCACTACCTCAGGGTATTCCGCTATTTGCTGGAAGAGACGCATATTTCTGGCCAATACCTCACGGGCATTGGGGAAATATACATGATCACTGACATGTGCTGACATGGCATCCAGGAACTGGTGCAGTACCCTGGAGGCTGATGCCTGTGATATCCCCATCATATTGCCAGTTGGTCTCTGGAAGGTACCTGTTGCTAGTATTCTTAGGCCAACACATACCTTGGTTTCCATTGGGATGGATTCCCCTCTGTTGGTTCTGTGTGTGAGGCGTGGCCTGCACAGTTCAACAATTTGCTGCAGGAGCTCTCTGTCCACTCTATAGCACTCTACTATCTCCGGCTCATGTAACCCGTGGTAGGTGACCCTGGGCCTGTACATTCTTCTCCGGCTCCTCACTGTGAGTTGTCTGGCACCATCTGCATTGTCACCACCCTCAGCAAGTCGCCTATGTCTCATTATGACAGCTATGGCAGCCCCTAACATTTCTGCTCTGAGTGAAGCTTTTTCAGTTTTTACTTCTATTAGCTTACTCCTGTCTTGCAGTGTCTCTTAAGAGAAACATCCTGCACTACTGTTTGCAGTGTTTTAAGTGCTGGGCTGGGCTACTATTCTGCCTGTGTAATTGCCTGCTTCTAATTGTTTTCACCTGCTAGCTTCAGCAGTTATCCCTGCTAGCTTCCTATTAATTCTGTTGCTTCCTTTTTCCTTTCTGTTTCCTCAGTGGGGAGCAACGTGCATACCAGCAGAAACACGCTCACAGTGGCTTACACGCGCGCACACATGCTTACACGGTTCAGAATCTACTTATTCGGGTTAAAACACACGCACACCCGCGCAAACACTGTTACACGTCTGCCAACAGCCTCCAACATGCTCAGCCGGCCCTACACGCGTGCACAACAGCGCAAACAGTGTTAAACATCTCCCAACACACTCCCACATGCTCAGTCTGCCTTACACGCGCGCACACTGCCCTACTCTGTGCACACGTGCGCATGCACACCTAGCAAGAAACTTTGGTGTAAGTAACAGTGTACACCTTCCATTTCTTGACTTTCCCTGACTTATCTAGTGGCACACCTCTTTCCATGATCTGTGTCTGTCATCTGTCATGTTATACTGACCTCCAATGAACTGCATTTCTTTCTACCATTCCCCCCTGTGATGTCACCTATCTCCTACTCTATTCCTCCCCCTTATGTATCTCTTACACTACTCAGACTGTGCTCATTTGCTATGTGACTGTGAGATTCAGTATCCTAACCCTCATTTACATGAGATTGCCTACTAATGCTTAGTTACATGTCTTAGACTCTGCTTCCCCCCTTAGCAACCACTACACGGTGGCCATGTTGTTTTTGGTCTGCTGGTCCCTACATTGTCATTCCAAGTATTGCATGAAACCCACATTTGTGGGTTTATACCCTTCTTTTTTATGGTTTTATACAGCGCAGCCTGTTTGCGCGGGGCTGCGCTGGGTTTAAACATTATATTTTTAATATTTTTGCATCAGGTTACCTTGCCAATGGCCACATATTTGGCCATTGGCATGCTGCCTGAGACATATGCACCCTTTTTTTGGAGCTGACATGGCTCCGTTGTGGAATTTGCAGAAACGTACTCAGTTGTCAACTGAGTAAATTTCTGCAGCTAAAACGTCTCTTACACGGACTGATTTCTGCTTCATGGATCACTAATATACCTCATTTGCATACCTTTCGGCTGCAAGTGAGGTATTTAGCATGTCCACGCCCAGTCCGTGTAAGATACGTTTTAGCTGGTCTCTTACACGGAGTTTAGGGCTGTTCCTGGATCGCGAGGCTTGCATGGAGTGTTGCACGTCTCTTACACTCCGTGCAAGCCTTCGTGAATCCTGCCCTTAGTTCTTTGGTACTTGTTTGTTGTTCAATCTGTACTTGAGAGCTGCTTTTGTTGTGATTTTACATCAACAAATTCCAAGGTTAGACATGTGGCAGAAGGTGTTTACCTGAGATCTGAATTTGAAAGCAAGTGGGAAGCTCAAAGTGTAGTTATTTATTGGCTACAGGCCATATGAATCAGTTTTCAAGCTTTTTTCTCTGCATAGAGCTTTCCACTGGGCTGTAATGGTTAGAGGTGCCCTGTATAGTAGCAAACACCTAGACAGTAAAATTTACCTCTAAAGTTACGATTAGATCTCAAACCTATTAAACAGCATGGCATTGTACAGAAACAATCTTAGAGCAACTATTTATTTAACATTTATTGACCAGGAAAGTCTGACTAGTTCAGAGCCTATTCTCAGTGGAGGCCCAGGGAGAAACACTCCAAGCACATGTCTTTGGAATGTGGGAGGAAACCACAGCACTACAAGGAAACCCATGTGAACACAGGGAGGACATACAGACTCCGCACAGAAGGCACCAGGGCTGAGAACTGAACAGGGGAACCTCTTGCTGTGAGGCAACAATGTTAATCACTGCACCACTCCACCACCCATTTGTGTATCAAATAGCACTATTATATACTGACATTATAGAACATCCTCACATTAAGCCCAGAAACACACTCCTTAATAATAAACTACAAACCCTATGACAGGACCAGACCATGTGGAAAAGCTATTTCCAAATATCTCTTTGGCCAGCTTAGTAGATTTGGGCATCCTAAGACAATGTAGCAATTGCTTCATGTTGTCAGACAACCAGCTAATCATTAAAGAAATTATTGGCATGTGAGGATGTAAATACACTATTTCCTTAAAGGCAAAGGGCTCACATACAAATGAGGTTGTCAGGAATACCCACACTACATCCCTCACACATTCCATTCATGATGCACACAGATTGTTTTGTGTTGAGGCACTTAAAAGAAACATTCCCAAATCTCAAAGACCTCCAAAACCAAGTAGTGGCAAAATTGCTCCTCAGCAATCACTAAAGCACACACAAAAAGCAACTATGGAAAGAAATTCAAACCATCACTGTCTACAAGCCTACATCAGCTTCATGGGATGATAGCATCGAGTTTCTGAGCCAGCTTATCAAATTCATCAGTAGGTGTGATGCTGACAACAAAACAGCATGCAGAATCCATAAAGACAAGGATGCAGCAGTGCTGAGTTTCAATACAATTGATGTCACTAGAACCCTAAAATGTGTCAACCTGAGGAAAGCAGCTGGCCTTGACAACATCATGGGCAGGGTACTAAGGTAATGTGTGATGGAACTGGCTCCAGTACTCACTGGCATCTTCAATACCTAACTCCATCTAGCCAGTGTTCTGAAATGCTTCAAGGAGTTGGCTATCATTCCTCTACCCAAGAAACCACAGCCTACAACTCTGAATAACTTCCGACCAGTCGCTTTAACCTTGATGGTAATGAAGTGCCTGGAGACGCTGGCCAAAGATCATATAGCCTCAATCTTACCTGTGACACTGGACACACTGCAATTCACATACAGAACCAACCGCAGTACAGGGGATGCCATCTCACTAGCTCTTCATGAAACACTGAACCACTTAGAAGGCAAAAAACAGCTATGTAAACTGCTATTCATCAGTTTCAGTTCCGCCTTTAACACTGCCATCCCTCAGAATCTGATATAGAAGCAACTACAACTGAGCATATACTCTCATTTATGCAATTGGATTCTTAGCTTCCTTACTGAAAGCCTCAAAAGGTTCGTGTGGGAGACAACAGCTCCAGAAGTATCATCCTGAACACAGGAGTATGGCAGGGATGTGTCTTAAGCCCTCTCCTTTACACACTGCTGACACATGCCTGCATGGCCAGACATGAGATGAATAGGATCATCAAATTTGCGGATGACACCACTGTTATAGGCCTGGTCAAAGAAGGAGAGGAGGAGGCCTACACAAACGAGAGTGATCAACTACTGGCCTGGTGTGACACCAACAATCTAGCACTGAATATCAGCAAGACAAAGGAGTTGATTGTTGATTTCAGAAGATCTCAAGTACCACACAAACCTCTAGTGATGAAAGGGATGACAGTTGAAAGGGTCAAGAATACAAAGTCCTTGGGTGTTCATATCATGGAGAACTTATCATGGTCAGTTTATGCATCCAGCACAGTCAAAAAAGCTCAGCAATGCTTGCAGTTTCTAAGGAAACTCAGGAGGGTAAAATTACCAAGCTAAATACTTCAGACCTTTTATAGGGGCACCATTGAAAGTGTCCTGACCAACAGCATTACAGTCCGGTATGGGAGCTGTAATAATCAGGATCAGAAGGCTCTCAAGAGAGTTGTAAGGTCGGCAAAAAGAATCATTAGCACCTCTCTTACACCTCTGGAAGATCTATATAAATGCCGGTGCAAAAGATTTCCAGCGATCCAACACATCCTGCCAATGGTCTATACACTCGCCTCTCCTCAGGCAGGAGATACAGAAGCCTGCATTATAAGACCATCAGACTAAAGAACAGTTTCTTTCTGCTCTCCACTAGACTGTTGAACTCTTGGGAAAAACGAACCATGACTCTGTCGAAACACTCAACCACTTCTGTTACATAACATATTTTATGGATGTGCAATAACCACGAGCAATATTAAAGTAGCTCACCTACCACACAGATGGACCATTAAGTGCAATATAAAAATCGTGCAATAATTCAATGCTGCTATTGTTTCAATTTCACTTTAAGAATGTTACCTTCATATTGTTGCTTATCTTCCTTGTCTCCTGTTCTGGGATGGATGTGGGTCACTGCTGTCCTACTTTATACTTACTAATTGCTACTTATTAAATTTCTACTGTGAAATGTTATTCATTTTTATCTGTCTATATGTGCAACTGTTTCTTGCACTGAGAACGAAGCATTATAATTTCATTCAGCTACACTGCTGTGTAGTTCTGAATGACAATAACGTTTTCTTTGACTTGACTTTGACTTTGACACATCAAAAGCAAAACCAAACATCTCACGTAAACCTACACCTAATGGTCCCACAGTGCAAAGCCCTTAAAACAAGCATACACTTTACTTAATATTCTTGTCATTGGGGACTCCATTGTGTGACACACAGATGCCCCACTCACCATGTTGGATAAGGAGAAACTAATGGTTAGTTACATATCTGAGGTTTGGATCTAAAATATCGAGCACTCACTCAAGTTACTGCACCCCAGGTAGCAATATGATTCTATCATAGTTCATGTGGGTGTAAATAACCTGAGACATACCTCACTGAACTATATAAAAAGAGACATAATGGATCTCTGAGAATATGTGTCACAGATAAGTGTGAGCCTTGCATTGAGCAGAGTTCTACCTTCACCAAGTATGAACATAAAATAATTGATTTTAATAATTGGCTTAGTTTCTGAAGTCACCCCAGGGGAATTCAGCATCTGTCATCATGGGAGAACATGGTCAAAAGGTCATGTTGCTTTGCCAAGGATGGGTTGCAGCTGCTGCACCCCCCCCCCCCCCAGGCTTTTGGGTATTGGCTAAAACTTTATCCATTCTCCTGGAGGCTTTTTTAGGCTATGTCAAAAAGACAAAACTACTAACATAGAGAAAAAGTCTACAAGCAACCTTAAGGTGTTACTGCTCAATGCTCTGATCTTAAACAAAAAAAAAAAATAATGCCCTTTAAGCCTTCCTCACTCTGAAAAATGTAGACATCTGTGCCATGTCTGAGACTTGGCTTAAAGCCGTAGAAAGTAGTCTGGAAGTGCAAGGCTTCCACACATTTTGACCAACAACTGCATTGACTGGGGCCAAAGGTGGAGGTGTTTCAATCTATGTTAGCAGCAAACATACATCCAGGTTGGTTAAACCGGATGGTTCCATGGATCTCATCCATGTGCAACTCACCATAGGTAAGGTCCCTTACCATATTATGGCTAGTTACAGGTCACCATCTATATCCCTAGAGTCTCACAGCTCTTACCTAAACCAAACCTACTAGAGGTGCTCACCATCCACCTAAACACCCTATTTATGGATGACTTTAACTACCCCTCTATAGAACAGTAAACATACATTGCCTCAAACTCACAGGCACAATGCTTCCTGGACTTTATTAACACAAACACCCTGAAACAGATAGTACATGCTCCAACCAGAGGATAAAACAGACTTGGTCTGGTACTCAACAACATTGGAGAGCATTGCACCCCCCACCTCCATGTCACATCTTCGCTAGTGAGGTCAGATCGCAACTCTGCCTCATTTGAAGTAAGAATCAACCCAGAAAATCCATCTAAACCACTAACTATTAGGAACTGTTCATAGGAAAAGTATATCATATTAAGTGACAGTTTGTCAAAATTCAAGGCTCCCCCAACCCCAAGACAACAGCTATCTATGTAGAATTATTCACAGAGTCACTAAACATACATGTGAAAGGATGCAGAGAGGCTGCCATACCTACTAGAAATAAACTCAAAACAAACACTGAAAACAATCCCCACTGGTGGAATTCTCACCTAAACATAGTTTATAATAAAAGAAGAAAACTCATGACCAAAATCAGGAAAAGCTAGTACTCACTTTAGTCCAACAAAACCAACTATGAGATGAGGATAGTCTTGCATGCAAAGAACAATCAGAAGGCCTTCTTCAGCTACATCTGGAACCTTAGAAGTAACACATAACAGTGAGCTGAACTGACGGTGAACAGTACCAACTACACCAATCAGGGTGACACAGCAAATCTGCTGGCTGATAAATTCAACTCAAACTTCATTCCCACAACTCATCAGTTCCAGGAAGTGAAATCCCCTCCAACATACTTCCCCCAGCTATCAGCAGGGAACAGGTGCTGGCAGCACTTGCTAAAGCCAAGAACAAAATCTGCATGGGTCCTGACAACATCACCGGTTACTACCTGAACAGTCTAAAACATGACCTATCAGACCGCTAGAGGCACTCTTCAACTACATCCTTGAAACAGGCTATATCCCAAGTGAATGGGGGACTGCAACAGTCATCCACCTCCACAAAGATGGATCTTCAACTGACCCAGGGAACTACAGACCCATCAGTCTAACAAGCCTAATATGCAAAGCCATGGAAGGAATTATCATGGAAATGATAAATATGGACATTGGCTACAGACACTGGACACATCCAAATTTGGCTTTGTTAAGAGAAGGACATGCCTACTTAACTTAGTAGACCTCTTTGTGAGGAGCACTAAGGGTATGGATGAGGGTAAAACAGTGGATACACCATATCTTGACCTGGCTAAGGCATTTGATACAGTACCCCACTCAGGCATTGTTGACATGCTCTCTGAGGTAGGTGAAAACCCGTATATAACTCTCTGGACTGCTGGCTGACTCACACACAGGACCCAAGAAGGCATGATCAGTGAGACCACCTCCACCAAGAGACTGGTCACCACTGGAGTACCCCAGGGCTCCATGCTGGGCCCACTCCTGTTTGGCATCTACTTCTTGGAAGACAAGGCTAAAGTGCACAGATGATTGTAAATTGGGAGCTATTATAGATTACACCCAAGCCACAAGCATTATCACAAGCAAGTAGGTTTAACACAGACAAATGACTGATGCCAAAGCCATGACCTAAAACTCAATGCCAGAAATGCATTATAATGCCCTTTGATTAAATGTCAATACAAGTTAATTATTCCATTGATAAAACACCCTAAGTGTCGATCCAGTAGTAAGATATCTGGGAATGTATGTAGACATCAATCTGGCCTTTGACCAACATGTAACTAAGATAAGAAGAAAATCACTCTTTGCCACTCAATTTATTGGTAAGACTATGACATTCAGGTCCAATAGTACCACTCTACTCAGCTCTTATCAGACCTACCATTAAATATAATAACCCCCCCCTGGTGTGCATCTAACCAGACACTTACAACAGTTGGAGTGTTCACAAAGGTTTCTCACCAGGAGAATTTAGGGCATGATTACCCTATCCTACACTGATCACCTAAAGGATCTGTCTCTATATTCAGTCTACTACAGGCTGCTGAGAAGATATCTTTGCCTGACTGATAGGACATCCTCAGATCCAACCCTGATGGATCTGTTACACATGTGCAAAACAAACATCAAAAGAAACACTAGATCTAGGGATCTGACCTTCCCTTGTGACATAAACAGAACATGTTAGAGAGACAGATATGTGTCCCAAAGGATCCTCGCTATGAAATAGACTTCCCATCCATGTAAAAGAGAGCTCATCCCTGATTCTACTCAAACAAAACTTTGACTATTGGATGGGAAATCATAAATTTACCCCTAGTCTGGTCCCCATGTCATTTATTGACAGTGTCTGTCAATAAAAAAAGTATTATCTTAACTACCACCCCCATAGAAATCCTTAACTACCTACCTAGAAACATGCCCCCCCCATATGATACTTGGAACCCACATGGTTTGGAGTGCTCAGCTAGGCTTGTAAGGGCCTTAGTGGTCATAGCTTAGTAGCAACCTATGAACCTATGAACCTATAACAAGTTCAGTGCTCACCCGATGCCTCTCTTACAAGTTGAATCTGATTCCTAGAGTGATTCCAAGGACAACCAGCAACCTTTAATCACCTATTAGGATGACTGGAATGGAGATCACAACTTTTTACAATGGATGTGTAGAGAAACTCTACTTAATGGAGAACATTGCTAGGTTCCCACCAGTATTAGATGATGTGGCTGAGGTTCTGGATGGTCTCTTTAGCTATAAGCTTAGTAAGAACCTATGAACTTATGACTGCCATTCCCATAAGTAATCTGTCATGGATTATGTCATAAATTTCATGGCCAGGTTTTGGGATATGTTGAAAACTAGAATGGCACAAGAATATCATATACAAGAATAACAGCAGAAAAAAAAGTGCAGAAAAAAGTTCTGATATGATTGGACAGTCAGGTCTATTGAGTATTTTATTGCGGAGCAAATAATGATGCTTCTAACTATCAGATACAATAAACTGAAGGCATAATGGGATGGTCCTTTCACTACTGTAAGAAAGATAAATTATTTTAACTCCATGGTAGATCTAATAGGCAAGAGGCAGAAGTACAGACTGTACACTGGTAACACGATGAAGCCCCACCATAATAGAAAGATACTGGTACTTACTACCTCCAATGTGGCAGAGGAGGAATTAGAGGAGGATCTTCTGGTAGACCTCCATGGGATTCAGCCTGACACCATAATGGATGACATAATCCTTTTGAAGCAACCATCAGTTTCAGGAGATCTGGCCTGAAATACAGATGTTTAGGAATATGCGTACTAGCAAGCCATGGTGTACCCACCTGATGGAGTTCTATGTCAGCACATGATCCCAGCTATCCATTAAACAAGTCTCTTATATAGTGCCTAAGTTGGTTAAGCAGGAAATGTTGAATCTGGGATGTAATCCCAAGAGTTCCTGGCCCTAACCAGATGAGCTTCTGTCAAAGAAATATGACATCAGAATCTGTGTAGCCTTAAGAAATAAAATAGTCTCACAGAGTCAGATACTTACCCATGTGAAGGACAGATGGATACTTAGGACAGATGAGTGGGGATATGAATCTAGGTACTAGTGGCTTGACTAATATCTACTGGTAAGTACTTTTAACACCTGCAGTAAGGGATAGGTCAGTGTTTATGACTTCTGCTGGGTTGTATGAGTTCAAATAATCCAAAATGAGTTCACTAAGCTGCCTTTATGAATGACAAATGCTCCAGCAAATTTCCAGAATTTGGTAGATTGCATCCTAGCAGGAGCTCAGTCGCTATGTTCTTGCTTACTGGTAGATATTACAATCTGCAGCCAGTACTAGACAAAACATGTTCAGCATGTTATGAATGTGTTAGGCAGATTAAATTGCTTAGAATTTCCTATTAATGCCAACAAGCATCAACTAGGAATGGAGGAAAGTATTATCTGGGTCATAAAGTAGATGATGGTAAGATTCATACAGAGCTCACCAAGGTAGAGTTCATTCAGGTATGACCAACCCATACTACTAAGGAAAATATGAGGGTATTCCTAGAGATAGTGGGCTATTATAGGGTGCTTATCTTCATCTATAGTATGATAACTACTCCCCTTACAGATTTTGGTAGATTGCATCCTAGCAGGAGCTCAGTCGCTATGTTTTCTCAGTCGCTCATATTTTCCTTAGTAGTATGGGTTGGTCATACCTGAATGAACTCTACCTTGGTGAGCTCTGTATGAATCTTACCATCATCTACTTTATGACCCAGATAAGGCGGGAGGTTGGCATAATGGATAAGGTGTTTACCTTACAGACACAAGGTACATGGTTTGATTCTCACATGGGATAACTGGCTAGGCTTAAAATGGCCCACAAGGGCAGTTAGCCTAGTGCTAATCTATGAATCTATAAAAAAGGTTGTTTAGTAGAAGGAGTAGACCAGCTAAGATTGTTTTGGATTCCAGCTTAGGAGGCAGTGTTCTGGATGATACCTCAAGGTAACATGTCCTGACTTAAATCAATAATTTATTGTGCAGGTAGAGGCTTTAAACCATGGACTGGTATCTCTGCTTAGTTAGCAAGGTTTATTTAGAGACAGAAGAGAAGCCCATGACTCTCATGGAAGAAGAGTTTGGGCATAACTTGGGATCTACAAATGACTCTGCCCTACTTTTGTAGCAGAAAGTTCACTATGGTTACAGGCCGCAACCTTTTAAAGTGGTTAGACAGGCTAAACATAAAAACTGAAAAGCTTCTTAGCTAATGTTTAGTATTGCAGCCCTATATCATAATTATCCAGTTTAGAATTGGTACTGCTAACAGCAATGCAGATGGTCTGCCAAGAGCAGAAACATGGTAATATACAAAGAGAATGTACTCTCAACTCAAGTTTCATTTTTGAGGACATTACATGCAGACTTGCATGAGGTCCAGAAGGCAGGAGAAATGTGAAGTTTATGTGTTAATATGTTACTGTATTCTGAATGGTAATGTAACAGATGTGTGACCTGCACTTAAGTCTTGTAAAACCTGCAACAGGTAAACTACAAATGTGTTATTTAGTATGTAAAATGCATAAATTGCTATGTAAGTAAAATTTGTATGAACTTCCAAAAATGTTCATATGACTATAAAACATGATTGTGTTATCTGACCCAGATTATAGGATCATAAGATCATAGGAGGTTACTAGGCTAATAGCCCCATGGCCTTTACAAGCCTAGCCAACTTCAACTGTATTCCCATGGGTGTCTCGTTGAAGCAGACACTAAAATCAGCACCTATTTCCCCTGTCCAAGGACACAGGTGGAACCCCCAGGGTGAATTTCTGGTTACCCATCCAATTATCCAAATTATGCTTAAATAGGGACAATAAGGGGCTTTGTTTAACATTAACAAAATCACTTAAACTGTCTGGAACTACCTAATCTGCTTCTTCTCTTAGAGCTTCAGATTATACACTCAATACTAAGTCAACCCTCATCTTACCCTAACATATCCTCCTTTATATCCCACTATTCTGCAACCAGATCACTCCGCAGCCAGGCCAAGACCTACTACTTATCTATAAACCTAGGACTAAAAATGGATGTAATCTATATAGCTACCATCCTACCATTGCTTGGAACAAGGTTCCACTTCAAATGTGATTGCTCCTTGTTTGCAGTCATCAGCAACCTTTGTCAGTCACAGTCCTTTAGTTTTAGCTCACCTGACCATATATGGGTTGATAACCAGTTGGGTGAGTTTATCAATGATGCTTGAGTGAGGGATTGTGTCAAAGGCCTTGGCTAAGTCTAGGTAGGCTGTATGCAAAGATTTGCCCTTGTCTAGTGCTTTGGTGAGTGTCTCAAAGAAGTCAGCCAAGTTCAACAGGCATGATCTCCTCTTCACAAAGCCAAACTGGGTGGGGTCAAGCATTTGGAGATTTCCTATATCTTTTTTTAATAAGATCCATAGGTTCATAGGTTCATAGATTAGTAGTAGGCTAATTGCCCTTGAGGGCTATTTTAAGCCTAGCCAGTTATCCCATGTGAGAATCAAGCCCTGCACCTTGTCTCTGCAAGGTAAACACCTTAACCATTAAGCCAACCTCCCACTGTTGATTTGTTCCATGGCCTTGCAGATAAGGCTGGCCAGACTAATGGGTCTATAGTTCCCAAGTCTGTGGATGCACCCCCTTTGTACAAAGGGATGGTGGTAGTTGCTTTCCATTCCACTCAGACACAGACAGTGCTTAGGCTGTGATTGAAAAGCGTGCCCAATGGTGATGCAAATTCCTGTTTAACCCATGTAAAACACAGCCCAGGATGTTGTTTGGTCCCACAGGGGCTGTGTTTTTGGCCTTGGAGAGGGTGTTTAAGACCTGTTCCTTGGAGGTACTAGGTGGGGGGCAGGTGTTAAGGATGGTTTGGAGTATATGTGGCAGGGACAGGGGAGTGAGGTTTTCACTGAACCTGTCAGCCAGCAGGTTTGCTATATCCACAGGTTCTGTATATGTAGTACCATTAACTATGAGTTCAGTGCAAATCTGGGCCTTACCTTTGAGGTTACGGATGTAATTAAAGAATGCATTATGGTTATCTTTAGTTAGGGAAGATAATTTGGATTTGTAGTTAGCCTTGGAGGACTTTAATTGGAGTCTTTAGGTTTGAGGAGTGTTCCCAAATTTGAGACCGTTCCTTCCTGCTCTTAGACAGCAATTTCTTGCTCCTATTGTATAGCCTATTAATGGCATTTGCCCACCAGGCATGTTTGTTTTCCCTTAAAGATCTTGCTTTGGTTCTATCAAATACGGCAGAGTCAATACAATTGTGCAGGTGCTCGTATAAAGCACTGGTGTATAATTCAGCATAGGTGTCTATTCCATCACTGCAGGGGGGGTGGTTATGAAGCTATTTATGCAGTCATGTAAGATGTTGTAACTGGCCTTGAAGACATTTTTTTTAGTCTAGTTGTTGCTAAGGGATGGTCTTCTGTTACAGTTACTTCTAGCGAGACTGATTTGTGGTCAGATCTCACCAGGGATAGCCACACACTGTGGGGGGCAGCAGTCCCTATGTTGGTGAGCACTAGATCCAGGACATTTGAGCCCTTTGTGGGTGTGTCAACCAGCTGGTCCAGGGCACTGGAGTTAACAAAGTCAAGAAACCTTTGGGCAAGCGAGTTAGAACATGTATAATTTACCCAGTCAATGGATGGGTAATTAAAGTCACCCAAAACCAGAGTGTTTGGTTGTATCTTGATTGACTCAAGTAGGTTCAAGTAGGTTGAGTGGATGTCCTGATATATGGAGGGGTTCCTATAGCTGGTAATGACCTGAAGGGGGGGGGTCTTACCTACAGTCAATTGCATTTGAAGTAATTAAAGGTAACTGTGCTGCTTAATTAAGCTAGAGGTGTATTTATCTTTAATGAATATTGATACATCACCTCCTTTAGTTCTCATGCCATCAGTTTGTGGTCTGAATGTGTAGAAGGAAATGCAGCCTGGTATAGCTAGGTGCTTTCTGCAACCTTAACTCATTCCCTC
The DNA here is from genome assembly GCF_019279795.1 of Protopterus annectens. Taxonomy (NCBI): domain Eukaryota; kingdom Metazoa; phylum Chordata; order Ceratodontiformes; family Protopteridae; genus Protopterus; species Protopterus annectens. The sequence continues at coordinate 52,036 of NW_025048878.1, read as the reverse complement.
CACTACAGTTCTTTTGATTGCATACCTGTAACTCCCAGTAGGTGTGGCTTGTGCTTTTAAAAAAATGTAGTTATTACTTTACAGCTCTAATAAATACTCATTGACAGAGGTAAAATATGAATACACTTGTGTTTGCCATCATGTATGCTTCAAGATTAAATATTTTGTTACTTTGTATGTAGTGTGGTTTTGGAATTATTAATGCAAATATGCACAAGCAATATTTGACGCCTAGAGGGGCAGTAGGAGGTAACTGCAAAAATGCCTGGAGACGTCACTCGGCTGTAAGGAGTTATACTAGGTCTCAGTGACTGCACAAATATCAGCATCTTCTAAGGTGAGGACAGCTTCCAGTGAGTGCAGGTTCTGGTTCTAGCATTTAGCAATATAACCTGGAGGTTGTTTTAGAGGGTATTTTTATGTAAGGAATTTTGTTCTTGTGACATTGCCTAAAAAGGCACTGTGGGGGTGGCAAGAACCTTAGCCAATTACTAACATCTCAGCGGTGACAGATGAAGACTATCTCTGACAAAGCATCGTGGTCTGTTGACCATGTCATCCCAGGCTGACAGATACTGGATCCCCTTTGAATGACACCAGAAACTAATCCAATTGTTGAACTATCATTTTTTGTTTGCATTGAGGTATTATCCTAAGCAAAGGTAAAATGATGCTTAAGGCTAGGGACATAACTGCTTGATACCCATAATCAGAGATCTCAGTCATGTCTCTCTTCATATAGTCCAGTGAGGTATGTCTCAAGTTGTTCACACCAACATGGACTATGACAGAGTCATAACAGTGCATTTTTGTTGAGAGACTTGAGTGTGTATGTGATGTGGTGGATCCTGGCACCTGACAGACAGCTGACCGTGACTTTTTCCTTATCCAGCCTGTGAGAAGGACATCTGTGTGTCTCACAACTGAGTCACCTATGACTAAGATGTTTGTTCTTGTGGTATGTCTTAGGGGCTTGACTGGTGCAACACTGATCCCAGTTATTCGGAACAGGTTTCCTATACACATCTATTTGTCTAAAACGTTTTAAAGTTTCAAAAGAAATTTAAACTTTGGGGTAGGTGATTTTGCTTCTGAACCAGAAATGAAGAGATCAGTGATCCTGTATTTGACATCCAGCTATATCCCACAGAACTGCCACCAATTAAATGGGACATCCCTTACTATCCTGGGTCAGTAACTGAGGAGCTTTAATCCTCACTACTGACTCCAGTGTGAAACTGTCATTTAAACAGAAATACTATTTCACAATTTTCCTCTAACAGCACAACAGCAACTCCCTCTATTTTCCTGGGACTGTACCATATACCTCTGTGCACCTCAAATGTATGCCCTTATTATACACTTCAGAACAATGTGTCCCAGTTTAAGACCTCTGATACACTCACACTCAAAGTAAATTTAAATCTCACACATCCAAACACTTCTGAGAAAGCCTGACACAGATTTCCAGACGTGTTCCCTCCCCAAAATAATACGGTAACACCACCATCAAGCAGAGTGTCTTCATGCCTGTAGAACAGTATGTGTGTGTTGTACCTTTAAAAAGCTTTTCAAGGTTGGCATGTGCATATAAATAGCAAGCATGTTTTAGCTTCAGTGCCATTTTGAGTGCAGCCAGAGAGTGAGCATGCATGAGTGTAATAGCTAGTTTATTTATAAGTTTATCTAAGTTAAAGTTATTAACCCTCAGTCCTGATGTGTTTGCACATAATAGTGTCCAAGTATAAAAATGTATTTATTTATTTATATTTGTTGACCGGGAGTGTCCGACTGGACATAGGTCCATTTTCAGCGGAGGCCCGGGGAGTAAAGCTCCACAGTTAAAATAAACAGACAGTAGTTACATCGGATTACATAGCGATTAACAATTTACATAGCAATTACTTACAACATATTTACAGATGAAGAACACAGTACATCAGTGGACAACTAGAATCTTTATCTGTGAAGTACATAACAGACATTAATAAATGTTACAAGAAGAAGTTCCTGCTGTATAATAAGTACTGGTTTATGAGCATCTGAGCTTGCTATAATCAAGGTAGTTAGTGGAGTGGAAAGAAAGGTAGTGGTTGGATGGGGAGGGTGATATTAAAGTGGGAGTTGCAAGCCAGCATGTTTTTAGGTGCGCTTTTAGTAAAGTTTTAAAGTGGGTGCATGATGGTATGGAGGTAATTGTGGGTGGGAGGGAGTTCCATAATTTGGCTATGGTGCAAAAGAATAGTGCTTCACCAGCAGAGTTATTGGCTTTAGTGATCTGCAAGTGATTTTTGTTGTTGGATCTTAGTGGCCTGGTGGTGCGATAGGGTTGGAGTAGATTCTGGAGGGATGGGACATTTAGTGGATGATTTACTAGTTTGTGGGCAAGTGAGAGTTGATACCATTGAAGGAGGTGATTAAATATCAAAATAAATGATAGCTATGACCCCTAAGCAACCATGCCTTCAAGATGACTGGGGAGTATCAAACAGGTAAAAGCACTCTCTAAACTCTAATGTAAAAACACGGATTACCAGCCACAATGTAAAGCAATGAAAACAAATAAAATGATTGCAAGAATGTAAATCAATAGGTTTCAATCCATTATTCTACAAAAAACTCTATCATAATAACTAAACTTTCCTAATCTAACTAAAGAATACTGTTCCTGATCTAATCTAACACATAACAGGAAGTAAAAAGGCGGGCTTACAGTTTTTAATGAGTTATCTTTCATGGGTGTCCACTGATTGCACAGCACTGTAACTGACTGTACTTCACAAAACTGCTCAGCACTTGAAAAACTGCAGTCCCAACTGTCTTATTTTAAAAATAACAGTCAGCTGTTTGAAAAAGTTATTTTTCTGTCAATCAGTTGTTTAAATGATCACTTAGCAACCAGGAGCATTCTAATGACTTCATTCACTGTTCAGCTGATTCTTCACGGTACTTTAGAATTTCCCTCTCAAACATGTGCAATTAAAAATGCATCAAAACACCAACAAATTCTTTGAACATTCTGTGTAAACAGGGAAATACTCAACATTTTAAAAATTATTTACATTTTCACAAGCAGACATGCTGGCATACTATACAAGTTAATCCACAATATACACAAATCTCCTGCCAGACATGCTAACAAAGATGACAGTGTTTTATTTTCTTCACATTTCTCCCCCTCCCCTTATGACTCAGGCATGATTTTCAAGTGACCCTTGAAAAACTGATGCTTGAGAAAAATGGGTCTGTCTTGGAATATCAACTCACTCCTCTCCTGGGCAACCCATGTGCATTGGCACTATTAACCCCACTGCACTGTTTTTCTCCTTCTGGGGAAACTTGGGTAAGGACACCTCCCACCCATAATTTAAAGCATTTACCTGTACAATAAATCATTTATTGTAATTTAAGCTGGCTAACACAGGGGCCTCCCAAAATCTCTTTTAGTTTTTGGAATCCCTGTTCACAATCTATGGTCCACCCACATTACCTTGTCCAGTTTATTCTTCCTTGTTAGATCCATAGAGGGCATAGCTATGGTACTTTAATTGGGCAAAAATTTCCTATAGTAACCTGCTGGCCATAAAAATGCTCTCACTTTATTCTTAGTCACATGAACTGGCCACACTTGGAAAGCTTCCACCTTGACAGGTTCTGGCCTGGTTTTACCACTTCCCATTCTGTGTCCTAAGTAAGTGACCTCTACCATACCCACTTGACAATTACTGGGTTTAATGGTTAATCCTGCCTTACTTAATCTAACCAAGACCTCCTTTACATGTTGGTCTGCAAATGCCCATAGCATAGTCTTCAATGTAGAGTTTAACCTCTCCACAAAACTATGAGTCTGGGGATAGTAGGGAGTGTTATTTATATGTTTCGCCCCACAACACTTTCACAGAAGTCAGCAGGTCTGACATGAAGTTGAAACCTTGGCCAGTCAGTATTTCCCATGGAAAACCTACTCTGCTGAAAATTTCTACCAAAGCATTTGCCACCTTTTCTACATTAATATCACCTGCAAAAGGAATATTAAGGACTTTAGCTAGAAATGGCAGATGGTAGGCTCTAGGCTCTATTAACTGCCACACTACCTCACCTTCCAACCTTCCCTTAGGAGTCCACTTTCTATACAGCAAACCTTCCTTCTCTGCCTTAATATCCTCTTCTCAAGGAATATCAGGGACTATAGCTAGACATGGCTGATGGTACCCTCTAGGCTCTACTAAATGCCGTACTACCTCACCTTCCACCCCTCCCTTAAGAGTCCACTCTTTATACAACAAACCCTTGTCCCCGTATACAGACTCCCCTCTTTCTTGAGCCTCAGGTACTTCCTTAACAATCTCCCTTAAGCTTTATATTGTAGGGTCCTAAGTTAATCCTGTCTCAACTCTATACAGTGACCCTCCCATGCTCACCTTCTACAGGAAGCCTTGTATCGTCCAACAGCTGTACCTCACTGTCATTCTAGGTATCATCACTCCTCTCTGTCTTTACAGTTACCATGTCCAAGGAAACATCAGTACCTCCCAGCAGCTGTGGCTCACTTTCAGACTTACTGCTACAGGACAGCTCCTTGTCTGAAACCGCCACCACACTAGTCCCAACTTCAGGTATGAGAGCTGTCTGGTTCTCTGCCAGACTACCAGACCTACATGGCTATCTCCCAGCCTGACTTAACTATGTGTCACTGCATGAACACAAGGCACTGCATCATCACAGTCATTCCCTATCAGGACATCTGCATGAATATTCTCAAACACAAGCTCACCTCCTACAGGAAGCTTAGTAACTTCAGACAGCTACACCTCACTGTCACTCTGGGTACCATCCCTCACGTCCATCCTAACAGTCACCATGTCCAAGGGAACATCAGTACCAACCAGCAGCTGTGGCTCACATTCCGACTTACTGCTACCAGATAGTACCTTCTCTAAAACAGCCACCATGCCAGTCCCAGCTTCAGGTATGAGATATTTCTGAGTATCTCCCAGACTACCAGACCTACGTGCCTTTCTCCAAACCTGATTGCATGTCACTGAATGTACACAAACTATTGCATCACCAAAGTCATTCCCTATCAGGACATCTGCAGGAATATCCTCAAACACACCTAGTTTCTTTCTTCCTCTTCCACCCTCCCAGTCAAGATGAACCATAGCTAAAGGTATTTGGAATGGTGTCCCCCCAGCACCCTAACTGGAGTGGATTGCCCAAGCAAGTACTGCTCTTATCTAACCACTGCAGGCCTCACAATGGTTATATCATAAGCTGAGTCCCTCTCAACAGTTACCTGTTTGCCATCTAATAAGATTGGATATAAATTTTGGTGATAATTTGACACCCCAGTTATTTCTAAACAACTTACTCCTGGCAGTTTGTCATCATCACTTGCTGGCTCCTTCACCTTTTGTTTCTCACCTTACCTTGATGGACATTTGGCTGCTATATGTCCCCTCTGGTTACACTTGAAACATCTAATACCTAACCATTCACTTGGATTAGTAGTTTCCCCCATTACTGGTGTACTCTGTTGGAGTGACTTAGACTGCTCCCCATGGGTTCCCTTATATTTGTGTGCAGCACTGGGTATATCTTTCTTATGCAGTAGTTCTCTACTTGCCAAGTAGAGATCCCATTTTCTCCCCAACTCCTCTGAAGAGTTGCACTCACGGTCTGCTAACCAGACTCTCATGTCATCAGGCAAAGTACTGAGGGCCTGTTCCCCCACCAAAATATCTGCCAGTCCCTCAGAAGTGGTGACTTGACACCCACTCACCCATATGTGAAAGTAAGAATTTAAGTCAGCAATAAAATCACATATACTTTCCACTGCCTTGCTTCTGAGTTCATGAAACTTTTTTCTATAAGTGTCAGGTGTTATTTTAAAACCATCTAAAAGACAGTTCTCATCTTTAACATAATTCAAACAATCTACATCAGACAATTTTGACATGGCCTAAACAGCTTTACCATGGAGTAAGGGAGTCAGGAGCCGAACTCAGAGCTCAAAGTCAACATCATATTGTCTACATACCCTCTCAAAAATATGAATAAAACTATCAAAGTCATCCCTATCCCTGTACTGAGGAAAATATTTACGGATCTTTATGGCTTCTGGGGTCCAATTATTCCCTTCCCCATTACCTCCATGATCCTCTCGAAGGTTAAGATGCTCCACTTTATGCCAGAGCTGTCTCTCATTCTTCTCATGCAGTCTTTCATTTTCTTCGGCTTCTAAGTGTTTGACCTCCAGTTTATGTTGTTGGGCTTCCAGATGCAGTCTGTCTTCAGTCTCTATTCGTTTGGCTTCCAGGTCATATTGGCACTGCTTCTCTCTTTTCTCAGCCTCCAGACATCACATTCTCTCCCTTTCTTCAGCCTTCAGTTCCAATCTCTTTAACTATAGATGGATTTTCAAGTCCACTGAAGAAAATGTGGAATGCCTTGTCTTGGCAGACTACACATCATCAGCACCAAACTGGATATCCTCTGAATGGCTGGTCTGAACTGTGGCTGCAACCAAGGATGAAATCATTGCTTCCTTGGTCAGGTTGGCATGCATCAATCCTCTCGCTTCATTCTCCTTAGCCAACTGGATCTTTATCAGCTTTCTAAAATCATCTGCTGACATCCTTGACTGATATCCTTGACTATCTAACTAAAGAAAATAAATAAAACTGTGGTGGGTTGAAATTCTGAATGTTTACCTTTAGCTCTCAAGAGTGCACACCCTAATGACAGCTACCCACAGGCTACTGGAATCGAATTAAAAATTCCACACCACTGGCACCATTAAATGTGACATCTGGTTATATCCCAATGGACTGCCTCCAATTAAATGTGTCTTCCCTTACTATCCTGGGTCAATAACTAAGCAGCTTCAATCCTCACTATTGACTCTAATGTGAGACTGTCACTTAAACAGAAGCAATATTTCACAATTTTCCCCTAACAGTACAACAGCAACAGCATGCTCTATTTTCCTAGGACTGGACTATATATCTCTGTCCACCCCAAATATATTCCCTTATTATACACTTCAGATCAATGTGTCCCAGTTTAAGACCACTGATACACTCACACTCAAAACACTTATGGGAAAGCCTGACACAGATTTCCAGCTGTGTCAATTCCCCAAAATAATATGGTATCTCTGCCACCAATCAGAGTGTCTTCATGCCCTTCTAAAGGGTGTTCAATTAGGACAATTAAATATCAAAATAAATGATAGCTATGACCCTAAGCGATCAGGCATTTAAGCTGACCTGAGGAATATCAAACAGGTTGAATCACTCCTTAAACTCTAAAGAAAAAAACACTGATTTCCAGCCACAATGTAAAGTAATGAAAACATTTAATAATAAGTAAAATAATTACAAGAATGTAAATCAATAGCTTTCAATAAAGACCAGGATTCAGTCATCAGAAATGTGAAATTAAACTGTAGGATAGGAGTCGATTATTGTAGGAAAAACCCTATCTTAAAAACTAAGTGTTCCTAATCTAACTAAAGGATACTGTTCCTGATCTAATCTAACACATAATTCAACTTGAGCAAAGCGGAGTAGAAGGCTTGTAAAACGTATCACTCTTTATTACACAAATCCAAGACTCAACAGCACATTAATGCTTTACAAAACCAACAAGCGTTTTTGTTTCAAATGACTTCTTCAGATGAACAGAATGCATATCATACAACACTCCCAGCTTTATATATCATTCAGTTAATAGCCTAAAATTATTCAATAAAACAATAACGTAATTAAATAATTAATTAATGTAAACAATCTTTCCTTTTATACATACATTCATACACCTAACCTAAAAAACCCCAACCCCATAATTTCATTTAACACTGTCCTAAAAATTGAATCTTTAATATTATATTCTATAAATAATCATCCAAATACATGTAAAAACAACATAAAAACTATGTTAATACTCATAATAATTTAAAATTGTACATTTGTAACATTAGCATCGTCAGTTAATACATATTAAAATAAATCAGTAGAAAAAGCAAGAAATACAATTTACATACATAATTTGTACTACCCAAGAAGAAAAAAATAAGGATAGAAATAATTAATACCAAAAGCCAGAATCTTTAAAACAAATACACATCTTATAGGCACCTAAAGTTTTGCTGCTCTCATCTTTAACACTGGGGCAAGGGAAACCATATCATTTAAACCTGGGGGTTTATTAGCTTCCAGGGATAATTGCCACAACAGTTCTTTATATTCTATAGAGGTTTCCCATAAACCTCCCCTTACATCCTTTTCCACCACTTCTAAAACAAAAAAATTGAAATTTGATTCCAGGCAGCTTGTTTTATGTCTATAAAGTGCATTAGTAGTGCATTTTGTTCTTACTTCATAATTATGCTCATAGATTCTATTTTTCAGTTTTCTTTCTGATTTCCCCACATAGAACGCATCACAGTGGTCACATAACCCTATGTAAACTATCCCACTGGTTTCACAATTTGCGAAATGTCTACTCTGGATCAGAACGTCCCTACTACTAATGTAAATAATCTCCCTAGTGCAAATAAATGAACACTGGGAACAACGTACACACTTGAAAGTACCTACTTTTCCATTTCTAACTAAATTAATTGCATTTTTACCCTCCAAAATGGTTTTTAAGTTCTTCCCCCTTCTATAAGTACATTTTAGGGGGAAAACAAATATACTTTCGAGGTCTGAAATTTCTTTAAATCTACTCCATTCTTCCTCTAAAATTTTTCTTATCTTTACAGCTTCCCCACAAAAATCTAGTACAAAGTTACTTTCTCCTTCATATTTTTCTAGTTTTGCTTCTCCATTATTCCATCCACATTTATCACCCAAGATGGGTTTAAATTTGTCCTTTCTCCCTATTCTAACCTCTTTTTCCACTGTCTGTATCAGTGTAGAGGGATATCCTCTATCATTAAACATTTCACGTAACTTCATACACTCTTCATTAAAATCAGCATCCCTCGATGTCATTCTGCTTCCCCTTACATATTGTCCCTTGACAATACCTTTTTTCTGGTGGTAAGGGTGGGCACTATTGTAAGCTAAATAAGAGTTTGAGAAGGTTTCCTTCCTAAACATTTTTGAAAAGAAACCTTCATCGGCCTTCCCTATGGAAATATCAAGGTAGTTTAAGGTGCTCCTATTAAGCTGATAAGTGAAATCCAGAAACTCAGTTGATTCTTTAATATGTTTAAAAAATGTCAAAAATTCATTCTCTGATGCCACCCAAAGGAAGCACATGTCATCCAAGTACCGCCTATAAAATTTCCAACAGTGGGTATATTCAGAATTGATGATATATTTGTCCTCCCAAGCGGACAAGATAATATTGGTATATATGGGGGCACATCTCGCCCCCATAGCTACCCCCTTGATTTGCTTAAAGAATTCCCCTTCATAATGGATATAGTTGTTTGTTAGGACCACCTCCATCAACGTTAGAATAAGGTAAAAATCATTATTGCTAAACTTTCCATATTTTACTAAGGCCTCTTCAAACCATTTCATACCTTCACCATATGGTATTGAAGAAAATAAATCAACTATATCTATCGTAATAAAAATAATATTTTTATCATAAATCTCATGTGTTAAATTCCGTAAGAAGTCCCAAGAGTCTTTAACCACACCACACCCTTCCATTGATAAATCCTTTAGTTTAACATCTAACCATTTGGCCACAGGTGCAGTAACAGAACCCCCTGAGGCCACAATGGGTCTCAATGGTGGGTTTTCCACATCTTTGTGCACCTTGGGCACTCCAAAAATTGTAGGGACTCTTGGTTTTTCTACATAGAGATATTTAAAAGTCTGTAAACTGATGGAGCCTTCCAGCAATAAGTCATTTAACATCAAGTATATTTTTTTATTCCCTATATTTATTTCATTGATCGATGCCCTAACATATCTTTCCAAATTCTCAAGTATATCCATCATTTTTGCTTCATACGTAATTTGATCCATAATAACAGTCCCACCCCCTTTATCTGGCTTAATAATTCTTATTGATGAATCACTCCTTAAATCCCTTAATAAATTATTCTCCTCTTTAGTAAGATTATACATAATTTTATTCTTAGGGAGTTCTATCCTTAATTTCTTTTCCATAAGGGCTTCAAAGTTCTTCAGTTGTGGGTGAAGGGGTGGGTTATATATGCTCCTTTTCCTTAGTTCCTCTGTTCTATGCCCATTAGAATTCTGTCCCTGGAACAAAAGCTCAAAATTCTTCTTTCTTAAAAATAATTTTAGGTCTATTAATACCTTACTAATATTTGCCTTCTTGTTTGGAACAAATTTAAGCCCTTTGGAAAAAAGTGAAAAATGAACCTCACTAAGCTCCTTATTACTATAATTATAAATATTATAATCTTTAAACTTCCATACATGTCCTTCAACTATTATTAAATCTTGCACATATCCAGATACAATAGGATGCTGGTCATTCGTTACCACTGTTGAAAACCATTGTTTTTGTTGTTGTTGCCCACCCCCCCCATAATTGTAGTTTTTTTTGGTAATTATTTTTTATTCTTTCCGATCTCCTTAAAGGAGGGTACTCAGAATAATCACTAAAATTACCTATCTCATCCCTTGTTTCATGTGTTTCCCTTCTCAGGGGCTCTTTCTGACCCCAACCATTCTCATACACATTATTCCTAAAAGTAAATTCTCTGGGTTTTGGGTAGCTAACCTTCTCTTTATATTCCTTAATGTCCCTTTCTAATTTTCTACATTTCCTTTCATATACATTTCTAATACTATTTTCAATTTTATTTAATGTATCATAATATTTCTTTTGACATTCCTCGATAGAAAATATTAGGTCTTCAGTTATTTTAGAATTAATTCCTTCAATTTTACTATGTAGATTTTCCATTTCCCTCTCATTTTCTTTTATGATAGCTTTCAGTATTTCAAAACCACAATTATCAAAGATGCCTATTAATTCATAATGAAACTCACTCCCTTCCCTTACTTTGTTAGGGTATTTACAAATTCTTAAACCTTTTGGCACTATTTTAAGCCTCAAACATTCCCTCAGATATGCATTCTCCATTTCAATATTCTTGTACTTAAATAATATCTCATCCAACATTCTAACATTACATTCATAAGTTAAATTAACATTAGTCTCAACATTGGAAGATAATTTTTTCTCATTGAAACAGTATTTTTTATGCATAATGCTTTTAAAGTCCAATTGGTACCTTTGACCATTCAGTTTTTGTCTTTGTCCATCGTCCGCCCTACCTAGGGCATCTGTACTTGCAACACTCGAATTAGACCTAAAAATCGAAGGATAGTCCTGACCAGAAGTGCCTGGTCCCATGTCCAAATGGTGTTTGTGATTACTTCCATGTTTCCCAACTACTGCGGGTCCTTTCGCGCCATTGTACCTCCTCGCTAACATTTCCTGGTTACCCGGTACTTCAGTCGGTGACATCAGTGGTGAGTGGCAAGTGGGCATTAACAGTTCGATTAGCTGTGTTAATTGGTCTGTTAGCTTGTCAATCCTATCAGGGTCGCCGCCTCCCTTCTCCGTACCCTTAGTAGCTATTGCAGCCTCCTCCATGTCCATCGAAATAAAAACCAAACCCGAAAAAAGCGATGGAAACACTTGCTCAACAAGTCCGACCAAACACAAAATTCAACTTGAGCAAAGCGGAGTAGAAGGCTTGTAAAATGTACCACTCTTTATTACACAAATCCAAGACTCAACAGCACATTAACGCTTTACAAAACCAACAAGCGTTTTCGTTTCAAATGACTTTTTCAGATGAACAGAATGCATATCATACAACACTCCCAGCTTTATATATCATTCAGTTAATAGCCTAAAATTATTCAATAAAACAATAAAGTAATTAAATAATTAATTAATTCATGTAAACAATCTTTCCTTTTATACATACATTCATACACCTAACCTAAAAAACCCCAACCCCATAATTTCATTTAACACTGTCCTAAAAATTTAATCTTTAATATTATATTCTATAAATAATCATCCAAATACATGTAAAAACAACATAAAAACTATGTTAATACTCATAATAATTTAAAATTGTACATTTGTAACATTAGCATATTCAGTTAATACATATTAAAATAAATCAGTAGAAAAAGCAAGAAATACAATTTACATACATAATTTGTACTACCCATGAAGAAAAAAATAAGGATAGAAATAATTAATACTAAAAGCCAGAATCTTTAAAACAAATACACATCTTATAGGCACCTAAAGTTTTGCTGCTCTCATCTTTAACACTGGGGCAAGGGAAACCATATCATTTAAACCTGGGGGTTTATTAGCTTCCAGGGATAATTGCCACAACAGTTCTTTATATTCTATAGAGGTTTCCCATAAACCTCCCCTTACATCCTTTTCCACCACTTCTAAAACAAAAAAAATTGAAATTTGATTCCAGGCAGCTTGTTTTATGTCTATAAAGTGCATTAGTAGTGCATTTTGTTCTTACTTCATAATTATGCTCATAGATTCTATTTTTCACATAGCAGCAAGGCAAAAAAACAGGCTTACAGCTTTTGGTGAGTTCTCTTTCATGGATGTCCAATGACTGCACAGTACTGTAACTGACTGTACTTCACAAAACTGCTCAGTACTTGACAAGCTGCAGTCTCAACTGCCTTATTTTAAAAATAACTGTCAGTTGTTTGTATAAGTTATTTTCCTGTCAATCAGCTGTTTAAATAATCACTTACATGATGAACATTCTAATGACATCACTCACTGTTCAGCTGATTCTCGACAATAATTTAGAATGTCCCTCTCAAACATGCGCAATTAGAAATGCATCAAAATCCTGACAGATTCTTTGAACATTCTGCGTAAAGAGGGAAATACTCAACATTTTACAACGTATTTACATTTTCACAAGTAGACATGCTAGTATACCATACAAGTTAATCAGAATACACAAATCTCCTGCCAGACATGCTAACACAGAAGACAGTGTTTTCATTTTCTTCACACTGGAAACCACAGCAGTTATACATAGGATGTGAATTATTTATTGATTGACTGATTGATTGATTGATTGATTTATTGCATTTGTTGACTGAGAAAGACCAAATGGGCAGAAACTCCTTTTCAGTTTGTTGTCTATAATAATTCCTAGCAGTTTTCTCTCTGTTACCTGTTCAATTTTTGTATTGTCCTTAGAGGTTATAGTAAATAGTTCTTTTTAGGTGATGTACTGTTTTGGGATGAATAATATAAGTTTTGTTTTCCTGGTATTGAGAAGGAGTTTTTGAGACAGGTTTCAATTGAAGATAAAGTTTGTTGTGTATGTTGTTGCAGAGTGAAAAGGTCTTTAGCAGTACATTTAGCTGTACAGTCATCAGCATATTGGACTATGGGGCATGGCTGGATGAAGTATGCAAGTACTTTATAAGTAGTTTGAACAATAAGGGGTCTAGGAATGAACCTTGAGACACACCAAGAGATATGGACAAAAGAAGGAATAGTCACTGTTCCATTTAACATCTGTTGTCTGTCAAATAGGTGTGGAACCAAGGAGGATGGTGTCAGAGATGCCTAATGATGAAAACTATGATTAGGATTTTTTTGTGACTGTAAATATCAAAGGCCTTTGATTAGTGAAGGAAGATGGTGACAGATATAAGATTGTCAGAATTTTTGTGCTACTTAACATTATTGATGAAACTTAGTAAAGCTGGAATGGTACTGTGATGAAGTCATTTTGAGTTGGAGAGAGGAGAAAATGTTTCAAAATTAATTTAAGAAGCTGGGAGTGGATGCACTCTTTCAGGCTTTCTGAAAGAGGTGACAGCATAGCAATGGTTCTGTAGTTGGAAACGTCAGTGGTGAGCCCACCTTTATGTAAGAGTGGGATAAAGGTTGCAGGATATAGTATTCATTCATTGAGTAGATTATTAGAATGGATTCTGGATATGCTACTGCATCTGTGGCAATCCATAATCTGGCAGGAGCTGGTCTGGGGCTATAGTGGTGGATTTTAGCTTTTGAAGTTTTTGATAATGGAGGTGGGGACTGGCTTATGGGAGAAAGAGCAGTCTATTAAATGTGTTTGGGTTGGTGTAGCAAGGTTATTGGGTGCAGTGGTTTTCATTAGGGATGCTACTGTTTGAATAAAGTGATAGTGTTCAAATTTGAGACAATACTTTCATTTTGGTTTATATCCCCCCATATTCTCAATGCCCTGCACAGCGTGCATGATTAGTGCAGGAGCCCTAGCAGGCAATAAGTCTGCCGTGCGATCCATGAGCAGCCTGCAGGGGCATGCACGAGAGCCCCTGCAGTAATCACGCATGGACTAAGCCCTGGTATGCAAATCATCTCATATGCAAAAGAAAATCATGCAAATGAGGTGATTTCGCAATCCAGGAAGCTTGCAATAGTCCGTGCAAGACAAGTTCTATCTGCAGAAATGTACTCGGTTAGTAACCAAATACTTTTTTGCAAAATCCAAAACGGAGCTATGACAGCTCCAAATAAAGGATGCATATCATTGAGGAAGCATGCCAATGGCCAAGTATAAGGCCAATTGCATTGCAAACAATAAAAAAATATATAAAAAACAGCTTTTATTTTTTTTTTTCGCTGATCTCGGCTGTTTAAGCATAGGGCAGCGGCGCACAAATGGGATCCGGGTGGGGGGGGTGGTAATAAAATAAACCTAAAATAAGCATTCTAAACTAAAATCAGTATTTTGCCATTCAAGTCAATGGCAGGCAGAAGCCAACCTGGCCAGTGAGTAATGGTTGCCACGAGGGGAGGCTCAGTGTGAGACATGTAACTATGCATTAGCAGGCAATCTTATGCAAATGAGGGGAAGGATAGTGAATCCCAGTTTCCCCAGCATGTGAGGCAGGTCCCAACAGTGTAAGAGTATGAATAGCTGGGTACAAGACTAAGATATAGGTTACATCATGGGGGTGTGTGTCAGGCAAACTGTAAGTGGATTGAAGCCCTGTGGCTCAGGATTGCTCCTAGCTTAGCATAGCTAAGCTAGGGGGTGTGTCTAAACCTGCCTAGCACTCTTCACAAAGCCTAAGCGGGTGTGCGCACCACACAGCGGGTTGTAAAGAAAAAAAAGTAAACCAGGAAATAGCAGCTCTGTGCACATTTGAGCACTCTGTTTGCTCAGTGCGCCCCTGGCCTTAAACAGGAAGTCAATGGGAAGGGAAAACAGCAGTAGGAAGGTAATCAAGGAGAACTAGCTTAGCTGGCAGGTGAAATGTATCAGAATCAGTCAATTACACAGGTAGCAGACCAGCCCAGCCCAGAACACTGCTATAAACTAGGCCTAGGTATACTAGCCACATGTACCTCCCAAAGCACAACTGGGGATATCATGGGGATCTCACAGGTATCAGCATCCAGAGTATTCCACCAATTCCTGGATGCCATGTCAGCACATGCCAGTGAGCATGTATATTTCCTCAACACACGTGAGGTGTTGACCAGCAATATGCGTCTCTTTGACCAAATAGCTGAATACCCTGGGGTAGTGGGTGCTATAGACTGCACGCACATATGCATGAAAGCACCACCCGGTGAACAGGATATGGCCTACATCAACCGCAGGGGCATGCCCTCCATCAACTGCCAGGTTGTATGTGATGCCCAGGGCATTATAATGAATGTGTGTGCTGGCTGCCCTGGAAGCTATGACGATTCCCACATATGGCATCTGATGCAGCTGTACCAGAGGTTTTCCAATGTGGATATCCCCTATGGTCACCTAGTGGGGGATGCTGGGTACACACTGGAGCTATGCCTGATGACACCCATCAGAAATGCACACACACCTGAACAACAACGCCATAATGAGGCACACGCACAGGCCAGACATATAATAGAGCATGTGTTTGGGATGCTCAGGTCACGGTTCTGGTGTTTGGACACATCCAGTGGAGCCTTGCAGTATTCACCAGCTACATGTACCCAAATTGTTATGGTATGTGCTATGCTACACAATATGATCCTGCAGAAAAAGCTGCAGCAGGAACAGCATGGGGCAGGGCCACACAACCCCCCACCAATGCCAAGGCCTGCACAGGCACAGAGTGACTAAGAGGAGGTACAACCTGAGCCTGTCCCAGTAGGCATAAGGAGGCATGCCCAGTATGCCCTTGCCTTGGAAAAGAAGCAACGCATAGCATATGCACTGACACAATAGGGACCCAGGGAATGACACCTCTCTCTACCTCGCACATACAGTAAAAAGGATGCCAAACATGACACTACCTGTGCTCAACCATGTATAGGGAGTGTACCATGTGCATCCGACATAGGCAGCCCTCCAGCACCATCCGCAGGTCTGGCACACCCTCAAGGTAAGTCAATAAACCTACCAATTGCCAAATGGAGTAGAATGTGTTGTTACCTGTAACTATGGTATGGATATGAGCATGCAAGGGAATTGGGTGTCCGATTGTTATGGCAGAAGACAGTAGACACCCATAGTGGCACCATGACATCTGTAACACATACTGGAGTCACCATATTAGCCAGTACTACATAGGGTGACAAAACCTACTGCAGGAAATGGGCTGAGTGACATATGTGTCCATAAGACCCACAAATGCCAGTCAGGAAGGTTCACATACCCAGCAACAGTCTCAGCCAGCAGGACAGGTGTAGATAAACCCAAATAGAGCCTGTGCCATAGCCCCAGAATGATGACTATGGTTAACCTCCCCACCAGGCCTACACAGACAGACCATAGCAGGGCAGGCAGTACGATGTTAGTTCTGAAGTGTAGGAAGTCAGACAATAATATGTAGGGCAACCAAAGGAACGATCTGTAGTACACTGGCATGCCTCTAGTCAGCATGATAGTTAGCAGTACAGAATGAAATGGAGTACCTGACATACCAGTACAGTCATAGCAAATGTGTACAAGTGTCACGTGTGCCCCCCACATCCTACATAGTAATGTAAAAACAGTCAGGTGTGCCCCCCCAACCCTGTGTAGAAATGTAGAAATGGTCAGGTGTGCCCCCCCCCGCTATGCAGAAATGTAGTAACAGTCAAAGCCAAATGATCGATGGATACCCTGCAGAGACAGCATGCTACCTGCCAGTGTACAACACAAAGGTCAGCACTGCAGCACAAACTACCTGGACACAATACACACATTCAATAAAGAGAGCCATACTGGGCATGCTCACACACATACACAAGAAGGTCATGACTGCAAACACCAGTGGACCAGACATATCTGGCAGTTGCAGTTGTCAGTGCGGACACTCTTCCGTATGCACCACTCATGCCTTGCACACACAGTGGATAGGAATGCAGACATATATGTCAGGACAACACACTATAATAAGCCAAAGGTAGATAGATATGTGGAAGACGGTGACTGTGACAAGGAGCCATGCAGGCCTGTCCCACCCAGCACACATCCAGAGGCCCCCAAACACATGAGCTGCAGATGTCACTCACTGCAGATACTAGCCACCAGTATCTGACAGTATTACAGACTAGGTGGTGCACGTGCCAGCTGTGCAACATGACTGTACAAGGAAGTAGTCATCTAACAGCTGTATACACATACCTGCGACATATGACCCCATGTGTGCCCGCATGTGGCATGTCAACCCCTAGATAAATGGGTTATGGCCCATGCACACCCCCCCCCATAGCCCTACTATGACAAGCCTGCTGAGGTCATCCAATATGAAATACACCTTTGGGAACGCAGTAGCCCAGTAATCTCTGTAGCATGGCCCTTAACTGTGTACTGCTGTAGTGTGATAAAGTACTTTGATAGGAGTTCTAACCCCAGACTTGGCAACTGTGAGTGTGTGTGTCTGACTGTGTAGAGAACAATGCTTTTTAGGGTACTCACACACCTTACAATTCATATACTCAACTTTGCCAAGGATGCTGATGTCATCCAATGTGATATACACCTTTGGGGAAGGAGTACTCCATTTATCTCTGTGGAGCGTGCTATAACTGAATGATGCTGTAGTGTGATAAAGTAGTTAGGTAGGTATTCTAACCCCAGATGTTGGAATTGTGTGTGTGTGCCTGACTGTGTAGAGAGCAATGCTTTTTAAGGTACTCACACTCCTTACAATTCATATACTCAACTTTGCCAAGGCCGCTGATGTCACCAATCTAGAAATACACCTCTGGGAAGATTGTAGTCCAGTAATCTCCATAGTACATACTGTGACTGTGTACTGCTGTAGTGTGAAAAAGTAGTCAGGCAGGTGTTCGAACGCCAGGCATAGCAATTGTGTGTGTATGTCTGTCTGTCTCTGACTGTGTAGAGAGCAATACTTTTTAGGGTACTCACACTCCTTACAATTCATATACTCAACTTTGCCAAGGCTGCTGATGTCACCAACCTAGAAATACACCTCTGGGAAGGTTGTAGCCCAGTAATCTCTGTAGTGTGTCTGGTAACTGTGTACTGCTGGAATGTGGCAGCCCTGGATGTTTTGTGTGCATTCCAGTGTCTGTGTAGGGAGCAATGCAGTATAGGGTAGTCACACACAGTACATTTAAAATGCCCTGCGTTGGTAACCCTGCTGATGTCATCCATTGTGAAATACACCTTTGGGGAAAGAGCTTCCTAATAATCCCTTTGGTGTGTCCTATAACAGCTCCATGTTGTAGTGTGATATAGACCTTGCTTAGGGGTTCTATACCCACACATGTCAGTTGTGGGTGTTTTGTGTATGTCTCCCTGTCTGTGTAAGGAACAATGCATTTTAGGCTACTCACTTGCAGTACATTTGAAATACACCTTTGGGGAAGGGGTACTCCAGTAATGTCCACGGTGTGTACTTTAACTGCATAGTGCTGTAGTGTAATAAACTAGTTAGGTAGCGGTTCTACTTCAAGACAGGACAGGGGTGTGTGTGTGTGTGTGTGTGTGTGTGTGTGTGTGTGTGTGTGTGTGTGTGTGTGTGTGTGTGTGTGTGTGTGTGTGTGTGTGTGTGTGACACCCGTGGACAATGAGGAGTGGGTTTTTGCATATTTCTTATATTGTGGACTTACTATATATCACAATGTCAATCGTACTGGGATAACAGATGTAAAATAGCTGAGAGGCTGGGGTGCAAAGCCATACCCATACATTTGACATCAAGGCCAGGCAATTACAGTTAGCAACCCCAGTATTACCCAGATCACACTCTCTACCCATGTGTCATGCATACACATGCCTAGGCAACAGCCAATATGTGGGTAATATACTGCATATTGGCCAGCAATAGTGACTATGGAGTGATAGCAGTGGGCTACAGAGGGCATGTCACCTTGCCTATCTGTCCAATATGCGCATGCATGCAGACAGTGCACCTCCTCCATGTTCCCCAATGGACACCTGCACCACCTGTGGTGCCTTCACATGTGACCCACAATGGACATACCATGCCTGACAACATGCCCTGTATGGACAGATGCTACTGGCACCAGGAAATACTGTTAGCATGCTATCAATGTAGGTTCAGGGTAAACCTGCTGCCCATTACCAGTTCCTGTCACACGTGGGCAAGACTGGCACATCTGATAATAATCCGTGCTCACAACATGGGTCAGACACCCCAGGTACAGTTCCACATGTGACTGTACATGTATGTGGGAGGTGTGCACATCCTAGATGCCATCCATGTCATTGACTAAGGAACACATACATGGCAGGTGATGCACAGCATTGGCCACACACAATAGTCACCCAGCTGACTGGATGGGGGATACAACACCCACCTGTTTAGGCAAATGCAGAAACAACAGCCCTGAGCCACAATGCAGAACATTGTCATGTGGCCTGATGCCAAGGTATACCCATCACCTACCCTTGTATAGCCTGCTGGCACAGTTGACCACCAGACACCTGTGCAGACATGCATCCATGCATGCTAGTACTGTCACCCATTGTGCTTGTGTGTGTGTTGTATGGTGTGCATGGCCACATCCACACTCACTACAACCCCCATTGGCATACTGAATCATGCTGTCCAATGTCTGACACCTCCTCATAATCTTTGCCCTTACAACCTCCGTATTACCCGAGTGGTGCATGTGATACTGCACAGTGATGTGTTGTGGCAATCCCACTACTGCTGAGTTGTACTCCTAACCCTGCCAAGTGTGTCAATGTGTGTGCATCACTGTGAGACTGTGGCTGTGTTGATGCTGGCACATGTTCATGCAGAAAGGCACGTGTACGTCACCTACCTTATATGTAATGTATCCCTGTTGCAGATGTCACTCACCATCACATATATGTTCTGAGTGATTCACAACAGGTAACTCATGTGGCGCATCCAAGAACTGCATCTAACTGTGATAGCACTGCATAGTTGTCGGGGGTTTGATACCCTGTGCTGATAAGTGTGTGACACAAACATGCTACAGCTTTACTCTCCCACCACTCCCTGACAGGTATTTGCCTCTGGTCTGCCTCTCCCACCCCCTCTCTGGTGGATGTGGATACCCACACCTGCTATTCTTTGGCAGCAGCATGTGTATTTTAAGTGATGCTCAGGATCAGCTGATGGCCTTTGCACGAATTGCAGCCTACCCTAGCTGATTGCATGTGGAACAGCTGTGGTAACATTCCTATAGCCAATTGCATGGAGCCACACTCCAATATATAGGAACATCATGGTGGTGTTGGCCCTTTTCTTTCACTGTGAGCAGGAACTAGATGTATTGTTTGGCAAAGAGCATCTCAGATGGATTGGAGATTTACCTCTAACAACATACACTGTGTAAAGAGGGCAACAAACAGGAGGGGGTGTGCCTGGCCTGACTACAGACTGTAAGTGCTGCTATACTGCATTTGGAGTAATGTTGGTTTAACAGTGTTTGTCTGGATATGGCTGTCATACATGTTGCAATACCTGCCATGTCAGTTCCATGTTTATGCAGAATCCCCATCTGCAGGGTCATCTGCAGACTGGCCAGTGTTGTGCCTTTCATGTGTTAGCCACAGAGAATCTATCTGTGGACTGCAGAAGGTAGTGTGAGGATTTCTGTCTGTAGATGGTGAAGGCCGTGACAGATACTGACTTCATATCCCTTATAGGACATATGTTGCAACAAACAGTAAATGTATGAGGGTAACACAGCTACATGTCAATACTGGCCTTGTGTATGTGCTTCCAGCCACACCTCTGTCAACCTTTGTACATATGTCGACACCATAATTAGTGTCATCATATCTGATAACAAGCCAGTGATATATCAGACTGCTACACATGTTCTGTACAGTAGGGGTTATATTTCATGACATAACCTGGACATTCTGTGGATGATTGTACAGTACTGAGGTCTGTGTACTTATGGGGAATGTCGGCAGTGTGTGTATTGTTAATATGTACTTTAGCCTATGTACAGACTGTGGCAGATGTCATTGTCCTAATTCCCCTCCTATCTGATGTTAAATGCTGCCCCACTGCATGGTATCGTATAGGAGTACATGTTCATACGGCCATACACACGTCTATATAAATATACATGTCATATATAGATATGTTGTATCTGTTTACAGATTAATATATTTCCACACATACATCTAGATGATGGTATACATTATCTGTACTATTGCATTACTGGACTGGATGATATGTTTGTGAAAACATCAGGATTGTGCATATCTGCAATGGCTTAGTGGTCAATCACTTTGTGTTTGGTTTGCAGGGTCCATGGCTCGATCCTTGCAGGAGCTGTTTGTGTTGTTGCTGAGCAGAAAAGGGCCCATTAGATACAGGCAGCTTAAGGCAATTTTTAGCAGTTGTAAGTGGGTCTGCATGGCGGTAAGCACTGCCTACACAGGTTAAGCAATATAGAAGCTAACTGACTTTAAGAAACTGTAACAGACAGTTGGCAGTGATTAGCTCCGCGCAAACCTGCCTTCAACTGCTTTAAAGTGCCTTAATTACTCTGTATCCAGTGGCCCGTGTTCTGCCCAGCAACAAAATAAACTGCTTCTGCAAGGCTCAAAATCAGGACCCTGCACACCCTACACAAGGTGATTTACCACTAAGCCATGGCACATATGCATACTCATGATGTTTTTGCAAACATATCATCCAGCCCATGTATTCAACACTACAGGGAATGTATACCACCATGTAGATATATATCTGCGTGTGTATATATTTATACTTAAATGGATATAACATATCTATATATGTGGATATAGATATAGAAATGTATACATAGATGTATGCCAATGTATATATATATATATATATATATATACATAGATACGCATACATCCATAGATATATATGTATACATCCATATGTCTACATATATACAGCAAAAAAAAAATATATATATATATGTATATATATGTATGTATATCTTTCTATATATATATATATATATATATATATATATATATATATATACACACATATATATATATATATATATATATATATATATATATATATAAGCATATATATGGTTCACCTTTCAAAGGGGGAAGATCATTTCTCCAAAAGCGGGAATGTCGAAAGTAGGTTTTCAACATTGGACAATCATGGAAGAAATGCATTGAATGTGCAATGAACGAATGTCACTATGTATTTGATCATTGTATTCAGCATTTTGAGTGCGGATTGCATTATAGTGGGGATCGGGAAAATGTCCCTTTCCCCACTGTAGTGTGATCTCAGAGTTAAAATATTAGAGTGTGGGGTTTGGGGGGGCACAGCCCCGCCAGATGGGGGGTGATATGTATTCTAATGTGTAGTTCGAAAATAAGTGAATCTGCTTTTTGATTTGCTGAGTTTTGAACTTTGGTGCAATTTGAAATGACGGATTCATCCTTTTGGTTCACCGAAAGGGCCATGCGGAGAAATTATTGTCTCTCTTTCAAAGGTAAACTCATATATATCTATATAGGTATATATGGACATACATCTGCAGATGAAATTGGGAACATAACCAAAACATGTATGTCCACATGCACCATTAATGAGTTTGAGAGACCCAAACAACATACGTCTGGCATGGATAGGTATCCCCCCCACAGTCAAACACGTCTGGCCTGCAATACACTACCAACCTTAGCAGATTCCATAACCAGGGCCCTACATGACAAGTGCAGTACATGTTAACAGTACTCCATCTCACCTGTAGGATGTCAGGCTGGCATTACTAACATATCATGCAGTACAGTCAAGTGAAGTGTCATGCTTGGGGGAACCCCCTGGGCAGGTGCAGTACATAGCTGGGATCCCCTCATACGATTCAACAGACCTACACCTGACAATGGATTCACCGATGTTGGCAAGGGCAATCACAAATCCACTTTGTCAGCTGGGAACTACCGCCCAGTAGCCTGATGAGCCTGGTCTGCAGGGCATGGAACATATCAACAATGAACCCATGGCCACTGGCACTGGTAATCTTAAAACCCTTGACCCCACCAATGTTGAACTTGTCAAAGGCAGAGAATACAACCTGAACCTGGTATACTTCCTTGACCCAATCATGACAGGTGTAGACGAGGGTTAGGAGGTGCACACAGCCTATGTAGATCATAGCAGGCTTTTGTACACCATCCCACATGTAGGAATTTGTGTAGATGTTAAGGGATCTACCTACGTTCACAGAATATGCTTCCCCCAGGACTGCTTGGCAAATGCCAACATTCCATAGGTACCATTCTGTGGACATACAGTCCTTCACAGGTCATAGATGTGTTAATGCCCTTTTCCATACTGAAGAGATGTGCAGTAATACTGGGGTTGCTATAACTCACTGGGTGTGGCTGTTGTGGACACGTCCACCATCATTGCAGTAACTGTAGCATCTATCTCTCCAAATAGCTGTCTGTAATACTGTACAGTGTATGTTATCAGGTTGGTTAGTTGTTGTTTACACCATTCACAGTAGTAAAGTGCCTCACACCCTCCTAAGGGTAGGGCTATGCCACCGGCATTGGCGCACCCATGTTACTGAGGTGAGGATCGCAGTAGAGTGGGGAAAGGGACATACACCCTGCTGTTGGCATGTTCAGTGGCATTCAAATAGCAGACTGCTTATATACCAATGTGTGGTTGTGTCTATCCTGTCTTGGTGGGATTACATTGGCAACATATGTGTTACCTTCATGGGAACATACCTCCATGTGTGCAGGCTTGTATCTGTACAGCATCCAAACCAAAGGCTCTGTGTGGTGTACCCAGCCATGTCATGTGTACCACCCACTACACTTACTGGTGTCCACTGTAGAAGGCCTGCTGACACCACTACACCCATCAGCTGTGTGGCACATGGACAACCACAACACAATTAGAACAGACAATGGTAAAAACAATACAACATTTTTAATTACAGCTATAATGCATCATGGCTGCACAGCAACACCTTCCATGCTACACTGCATTCCATTGCTATACTGTTGTACAGTCACCCTGTGCATCATCACCATGTTAGCCTGTCCCTGCATCGATGTTATGGATGACAGGATGTGGCACAGGTATCATCATATGCACAGGGTATGTTGTTTTTTTACCAGAGGCCTAGGCTGAGCCATACAATTGACAACGTGTGTGTGTGTGTGTGTGTGTGTGTGTGTGTGTGTGGGGGGCTGAGTAGTGTTATGGGTCAATGGTGATGTCGTGTGTAGCTCTCAACTGTGGGCCTATCCATATGATAGCCAGAGGATTGGCTCTTTGGTTTTGTCTGTGCACCACACAGGTATTGTCCCAGATATATCAGTGGCATTTTGTCTGTTGAGTGCTATCAGTACATGGCAACATGCATTTGTATTTCAATGTCGTATTCCTGCAAAAATGTATGTTGCAACAAATCCTGTAACACCAGTAATTTCCAGGGTGTGTAGCAGCAATAATGCAAACATGGCCCTATGTTCCTGCCTCTGTCCTCCACATATATGCCAGACTTTGTCCTGCTGTGATACAGACAGGGGTTCTTCGGTAATGGCCTATCATTATTTACTGCTAGCATTACTGCTATCATCCCAGTCATGCCATGGACTCCCATACCAACTGTTGGGCAAATTCCATATATATGGGGGCAACAGCTGGACAACACATATGTGCCCTTGTACATTCCAGAGGTCAGTGTGTGGTACACAGTGTTCCTTGACCTTGTACCATTAACCTAGGCTGTGACACCTTTTCAGGGATATAAGTGTTAAGACAAGGGTCATTCAGTGTGATAGTGAGATGTTAGGTTAAGCAATGGTATATCTGCCATGGCTTAGTGGTGAATCACTTTGTGTATGGTTTGCAGGGTCCTGAGTTCGAGCCTTGCAGGAGCTGTTTGGTGGGAGGTTGGCATAATGGTTAATGTGTTTGCCTTATAAACCAAAGGTGCAGGGTTTGATTCTCACATGGAGTAATTTGCTAGGCTTAAAATGCCCCACAAAGGCAGTTCACCTAATATGAATCTATAAACCTATGTACAAGATACTGTGACATTACCACAAGTGCTACATTTCCCCTAGAGCTTGACTGCATGGTGCAATTGGAGTCTGCTGAACTACATCTGTAATTGTTTATTGTTACTTATCTTGATGGCAAATCCTGTGTCTACTGTTGTACTAATTAAAGGTCTTGGCCTGGACAGCATATTATGGTATATATCCACATTGCTTGCATCTACTGTTATGTGTGGGCCTTGCATTCATCACTGATTAAATATTTCAAAGTTTATGTGGTGTCAGTACTGGCATACATTATTGCATAGTATACAAATAAAGGTTTTCTGTATATGCATACCTGTGTGTCGTGTCATGTCCTTTGAATTGTGGGTGAGTATGTTTAATGTAAGCATTCTCATTTGTGGGAATGGTTGCCACACTACACATTTCACAGGTGCCAGTTACAGGGCTTGTGGCTGAGGGATATACTTTGCATCCAGTACTTCCACACTACTTCTACATATGTATGGCTACTAATACCTTTTGTCTGTGTATATGTGTATGTACCTATATATATATATCTCATATAGCTATATCTATATATATGTATCTATAGGTTTACTATTGAAATGTCGAACGGCACTACATCGACTGTACTATAGTCGAACATGGAAGTTCGAAAATAGTAATGTCGACGACAAAAAAACAATCTAGGACTGTGTTTTAACATGGGTCGAGGTAGGGGAGATGTTTGTAGTTCTGAATAATACTGAACACCTACCTCGACCCATGTTAAAACCATTCCTAGATTGTTTTTTTTGTCGTTGACATTACTATTTTCGAACTTCCGTGTTCGACTATAGTACAGTCGATGTAGTGCCGCTCGACATTTCAGTAGTAAACTGTATCTATATGGATTCACTTCATAACACTGAAAGCTCAAAACATTGAAACTCAAAACACTGAAACTTCAAAATCTTGAAAACTCAAAACACTGAAACTCAAAACACTGAAAGCACATATCATACATATACTGAGTTTAAACAACATAAATCACAGCACTTTCTACCAAGTGTGAGCAGGGGAGCTGCGCCCCCCACACCCTCTGCTACTTATATATATCAACTCCAAGATTGCACTTCACTACACTAAGTGCAATCTTGGAGTTGATATATTTAAGTAGCAGGGTGTGTGTGTGTGTGTGTGGGGGGGGCACAGCCCCCCATATGGGGGCGGTGCAGGAGGGCTTGCCCCCCTGCTTACACTTGGTGGAAAGTGTTATGATTTATGTTGTTTAAACTCAGTATATGTATGATACGTGTTTTCAGTGTTTTGAGTTTCAGTGTTTTGAGTTTCAGTGTTTTGAGTGTTCAGTGTTTTGAAGTTTCAGCGTTTTGGTCTTCTAAATTATGAAGTTTTCTCATTTTCAGCGTTTTGAGTTTTCAGTGTTATGAAGTGAATCCATATATATATATATATATATATATATATATATATATATATATATATATATATATATATATATATGGGTCTACCTGAGATGGTCGACAAGCCATTTGATTGACACTCATTTGGTCGACAATTCATTTGGTCGACAGGCAGATTTTCCCCCCTCCCCAATGTTGTGGAACCCTGGAGTTGATATATATAGTTAGAGGGGGTGTGGGGGGCACAGCCCCCCCACATTGGGGGGTGTGGGGGGCTATACAACTGCTTGTCGACCAAATGAACTGTCGACCAAATGAGTGTCTATCATATGGCCTGTCGACCATGTGATAGGGATCCATATATATATATATATATATATATATATATATATATATGTGTGTGTGTGTGTGTGTGTGTATCTATATATATATATATATATATATATATATATATATATATATATATATATAAACATATTTATCTATCTATATACAATTGATGTTATATGATTATTTGTGAGTCATACTATATATGTATATCTACATATAGCTGTCTATCTGTCTACATTTACAGATATATATCTGTCCATATGTCCATGCATGTTCGGCTCCTATTTTGGCCTGTACCTCATTCTCTTGGCAATTGACATGGATGATCGCAGCATTGAAGTCAGTAACTAGTGCTGACACTTTTCAGACTTCATCTCATTTGACATATGTGTTCTAATACATATAACTGTGTAACTAGCAACATTTTTAGTTTATTAGAACAGTAGTTAACATATATCCCTATTTGTACCCACATTGTGGCACACTTTGTCCAGACTTCTTGCATTAACAGGTTGTGTGGTATGATATTACTACATTTCCTGAACTGTTGACTGATTGTTCTGGATTATATGTTTGTGAAAACATCGGAGTATTGTATATCTGCTATGTATTAGTGGTAAATTACTTTCTATATGAGTGCAGGGTCCTGTGTTTGAGCCTTGCAGAGGCAGTTTATTTTGTTGCTGGGCAGAACACGGGCCGTTGGATATAGAGTGATTAAGGTACTTTAAAGCAGTTGTAAGTGGGTTTGCGTGGGTTTGTATAGAGCTAAGCACTGCCAACTGCTGGTTACAGTTTCTTACAGTCAGTTAGCTTATATATTGCTTAACCTGCGTAGGCAGTGCTTACCGCCTCGCAAACAGGCTGAAACCCGGTTACTGCTGCTTAAAAGTGCCTACTCCCACTCACCCCTGCACTAATTTATTTAAAAGAAAATAAAAAATTTTGATATGATAGGAAAGTGGTGAAAAAGGGGCACAAAGAGGGAAAGACAGTAGGCAAAGTAGCTAGGGATGTGCAGGAAGGGTGTAGGGAAGGTCCATAGCTGCCCATTTCTTCAACAGCAACAGGTGTGCATATGCAATGAATTTGGAGGTACATTTGAACACAAAACAGACAAGACAGCATAAAGGGGTGGTATATGACACATGTGGGGAGGAAATACCTTGGATGGGGAGGGGTGTTTGGAAGTTGCAAGCCCATGAGCCCACAAATGGAAACAGTGGGACTGAGGTCCCCACCCATGGGCAGTCACCACTGCACCTTCACGGCCACAAAGTTGGCTGTGTTGGGGGCTGTATAGGAGGGGCAGACTCACCCTCTAATTGTGCCATTCAGCCCTCAAGCTGGTGTAGCCAGTCTCAAAATGCCATATCGAGCTCCCTACGCACCACGGCTTGGACCTGACGACGGGTGACATATTCCTCTCTGCCCCCGCTCCCAGGAGGGGGTGAGCCCCATCCCATGCAGCGGTTCCACCCGAAGGTGGCACAGGGCCAAAGGAGATAGAGGTCCCAGGCTAGGCCCCAGATGTGCTGTTGCCTGGTGCCATGGCCAGCTGAGGTGGGATAGGTGGGTACGCTGGGACCGGCCTTCCCATACGAGCTATGTTGTAGCAGGTTTATGACAGATATGGGTTCGTAATAGTCAACAGCATTCAGTATTAGTTATAACAGCATGCTTAAGTATTCCCATTAACCCAAAACACCAAATGTAACACAGTTGCACAGCCAGCAGAACACATGCATATGTGGAACAACAGTGGCCATTACAACAGCATGCAGGTTTCATTGATGGCAACAAGCCACCATTATGGGAATATTTTAACATGGCACATGTATAGAAACAAATGTGAATGTTTATAAACATTAAGACATATGTCCCAACATACGTTAGGAGTGTACACATACTAGTTGAGGTGTGTTATTGTATTATTTTTGCACATATGGTAGGGGTGAGAGAGAGAGATTCAATTAACAACTAATATATCCTTGTAGTTTTCACAATATTCTTAGTCACTGCAGTGATCTGTCCCTTACATGTATTATTACACTACCCAATGGCTTTATATTGTACACTAGTATGTTTATAGATTATTATATACGTGACGTGTCTTACATACAGGCGTGACAAGATGCAGGTGTTAATGCAACATATGTTGTGAATTGCTGTCATACACTTTGGGTGAGGTGCTAGAATGACAGGTTTGTTTTCATACACATTCTCTGAGTATGTACACTTCTGACTATCAGTTATATGTCATTAACAGCTGCCTACATTTCTTGGATCATCACACTGATTTTTCAGGGGAACAGGGTTCCAGGCTGGTGATGTGGGCCATTTATATGGACATGCTAGACAGATCGGAACAGTTGTGGAGTATGAATATTCATACAACTTTCTATTTGAACTTTCTAGCAAATTCTGTACAGTTGTTGGGTGTAATTATGCATACAGCTTTCTATCTGAACATTGTAACAAAATCTGTATAGTTGTGGGGTATGATTATGCATACAACTTACTAGCACTCCTGGGATTCAAACCCCTGCTGTGTGTGACAAAAAAATACAGTTAACATCACAGTACACTGTGCTACATGAGAATTGATGTGAAGCTTTCTACTGTTTTCTGTGTAAGTCTCCCTCACTTGTAGTATATAACTGAACTGTTTGCACTTCCAACATTGTTATACAGAACTTCATACACATTTTATCTGCATACCACAGTGTGGGTAACACTGCTTAATACAACAGTACTATTTATAGTATGCAACAGTTCAACAACATATAACAGAAGAGTAAATGGAAGCACTCCAGGGGTTATACCTTTATTCACAGAATATTACACATTTATTTCTACTGGTACGACACTTTCTAAGGCTCTTATATTTATTTGTTATGACAGCACATGCTGAATGATTACTAACCTGCCTTGCGATGTAGCATTTGCAACCTAGCATCATAGGCTTGCTGGTTCGCAGCCCGCTCATCTGCAGCTGTCAGAGAAATACAGTGATATTTAGCAATACCTATCCATAGTATATACAAGCTAGGCAATTATTAACTACTTAGTAGAATGAGTACTTACTCAGTACTGGGGCATTAGGCATCTGCTGAGACTCCTGGATCCACTGCTTCAGTACATCTCCTTTCCACTGCTTCAGGTCAGCATGGTGGTGCCTGACCTGCTCACCATTCCGGGGGATACCTGTGGCACTGGTGAGATCACGGGCGAGACTGTCCCAGGCCTCCATTATATACTGCAAGCCCTGGTACTGGCCCTGCAGTAGTCCCTGCTCATGGTGTTTTACCAGGAGCCATACCATGAATTTGGACTCCTGGATGCCCCAGCGCTGTGCTTTAAATGGAGTGCCTTCACCCAAACCAGCTATTCTGCCTGCAGTAAGAAGCTACAACCAGTTATGGGAAGTATTCCCACCTGTGGGGTTTAAATACATCCAGGTTCCCCCACTTTTCCGTAATTGGCCAGTTTTAAAAAGGTTAAGCTATGGGCACACCTGCTTACCTAGGGCTGGCAGTGCTTAAAGAAATATGCCACTAGGCAGATTGAATTGGCTCTCCTACACATTGCTTACACTTACTGAGATGAGCTGTGCTGTGGTTAGCATTGCTTAATAGTTAATTAGCACTGTATTTGCCTTTTGGCAGTGATTTATTATTCATTACGGGTTATATATGTGTCTGGTATCTGTGTTTCATGTGTACATACACTGTATCGGGTCCTGGGGACTTCAACACCTTGCTACAATAACACCTCAGATCTATGCTTACTGCAGTACTCCAGTTCACATATTTATGTTCTGTGGCAGGTTATACAACATCACACAGTACATAGATTCAGTTCACGTTTGGTTTGATTTTCCTGTGGTGAAGATTAGTTTGCTGATACCTAATTTGCATGTATTGCTATTATGGCTTTGTGGTTGACTACTGTGATTGTGGTGTACAAAGTCCTGAGGTCGAGCCTTGCAGAAGCTGTTTATTTTGCTGCTGGTCAGAACACGGGCCGTTGGGTACAGAGTGTTTAAGGCACTTCAAAGCTGTTGTAAGCAGGTGTGTGCGGGTTTGCGCAGAGCTAAGCAATGGTAACCTCTGGTTACAGTTTCTTACACTCAGTTAGCTTCTACTTTGCTTGATCTGTGTAGGCAATGGTTACCCCTGTGCAAATGCAGTTCAACATGCTTACTAGTGCTTATATATGCTTACTACTGCTTATTTGTGCTTAAACCTGCTTACTAGTGCCTTATTCATTATGACATTGACACTTCACATGTGCATTTAATGCAGTACACCAGTTCACATTTATATGTTATTTAGTTATTTAGTAGGTTATACAGCAATATAATGTAAGAAAATGTTCATATACAGATTTCACATGGAAAATGGTATGTGCTGCAGTGGAACTTGAACCAGGAATGCCTGCTCATTAGGTGGATGCTCTGAACACTACACTTTTGCTGTGCTGCTTCATTTGCATATATATTCCTTGTTATCCTCTTCAGCCTTTTACGCTGCTTTAACAGTAGCTAAGCAATGGGCACACCTGCGCACCTATGGTTAGCTGTACTCAGAGTTTTAAAAAAATACAGGGGTTTCTTCTTTTTATTTTTATGTCCTGTTGCTGTTGTACACATGGGGGACTGTTGGTGGGTTTATATGGATACCTATGAGCGGTCTTGCTCATTTATTTACACTTTCTTCTGTTCTGCTTTGCAGGGGCATGTTTATTCTGACAGCTCTGCTCTCAGACATGCCCCCCTGCACTCATCCACGTTCCTTGTAGGATTAGGTGTTCAGGCAGAGAGCTTCATTAATATGCATGGTGCGCTTCTGTCCTCCTCCATAACGGTCACTTCCGTGCAGGACTAGACTAGTCCTGCACGGTAGATTAGTGAATCCGGGGGATTGTTTGGAGTAGGTTGTATGATTTAGCCTGGTTTAAGTAGGTTATTAACTGATGCCCAGAAAAGTTTTGGGTATGACATTTTTGTCTTGGATTTTGTTATAAAAGGATTTTGGTCCAGTATTATGTTATATTTAACCTGATATCGCATTAGTCTGCGTACTTACAATTTGAAAGGTGCTTATTATTATTATTATTATTATTATTATTATTATTAGTATTATTATTATTAGTATTAGTATTATTATTATTATTATTATTATTATTAGTAGTAGTAGTAGTAGTAGTAGTAGTATTAGTATTATTATTAGTAGTAGTAGTATTAGTATTATTATTATCATTATTCAGATAACTTTTCTAAGCTTTGTCTCTTTCTTTCATTCATTATCAGTTTTGAATTTTTAGTTTTGAAATGCCAAGAAGCAGTGTTGTTTTTTTTTTTCAGATTGGAGGTGGAGTGTTTGGTATATTTAAGAAGGTGTTAATGAATTCAGAGACTGTATTTTTTCAAGGGAAGGATTTTAATTATATGCCATTTTTAGTGCTGCAGGGTACTGATGAAGGTTTGAGTGTGAAGCTTGGATAGATTTCTAACTTCATTATATTAATGTTTAAATGCTATATGGGTTTCATGTCTAATAATATACATGAAAAGGTGATCACTTAAAGGGTTAGATAATGCCTCATAGGATTACTACTTTTCTGGTTATGATACAATTATCCAGTCCAAGGTAGTTTCATTGGAAGTATGCTTGCTATATCTTGTAGGAGAATTGTTAAGTTGAATAAAGCCATATGGCTGAATGCTAATTGTTGCCTTGTTAGACTTTAAGTTAATTAATATCAACAGGATTATAGGTTCCTGGTGTATACTGATATAAATTCTCTAGAACAGATGTATTGTTTCCTTGGGGAATATTTATTTATGTATTTATTTATTGACATTTGATTACCAGGATTTTCAGCAGAAGCCCAAAGAGAAAAGTTCCAAGGTATTACAAAATATTTTAACAACAATAATTTTAATTAAAAATAATGTAAAAAAAAAAAAAACAATTGCAGTTTCAATAATTATACCATATTACATATAATATGAAAACATTGGTTAAGAATAGATGCAAGTCATATGACAAACCGGAATATACTCAAAACGTTTCCCTTGGAAAACACAGTCTCTGGATACATAAACATGTTAGGATTATTCTTTTGTGGGAGTTGAGCATGAGGGATGTTATTAGCAATTTAGTGTTATCATATTGGGGTATTACAATTTATGTGGCTTTATTCAGGAAAGGAAATTATTACATAATATAATTTTAGAAGATTATTTTGAGATGACTGGCCATCAGTAAGTAAACAGCTTTATTAAAATGCAAATGTGGCACTTTCCCTCTGCATGACAAAAATATATAAACCAGTTAGCAAACAAAAAAAACAGCTGAGTAGGTCAGAAAAGCTGAGAACAGAGGAAGAAACCCACAGCATGTCAGTTGCTCTTTGCATTTACGACTCTACTTGGAAATTAAACTATTGATGTCAAAGTCTAATAATGCCTTTAAATAGGGTCTATATTATATTCTCAAAAGCCGACAATGTCGAATCTGACATTGTCGACACGAGAATATCGAATGCTCAGAATCTCGAGCATGTAAACGGAAATCTCCATAAGGGGAGATTTCCGTTTATTGCAATGTAGTGCAGTCTCGGAGTTGGTATATTTAAGTAGTGGGGGTGGGGGGTGCAGGGGGGCTTGTCCCCCTGCTTAAACCCGTTAGGGTACTTTTTTTCTTTCTTTTTTTTTTTTTTGTGTTTTTGTAAGGTCGATGTTTGAAGACATCGACCATATGGTGTCGACCATATGTTGTTCGATGTTTTCAAACGTCGATCTTATAATATAGACCATTTAAATATAAATAAGATTAGTCAGAAAAGTATAGCTACACGTATCTTTCTTTCTTGTAATATTAGAATCACTTTTTTCTGTTTTCATTTGCAGTTATACTGTCTCTCTTTATATTTGGCTAACCATATTGCTTAACTCATTCTTTTCTGAATAAAGTGTTTTTGTTTATTCACTTTTCGAAAGCTTGTTGCTGCCCATCTCTTTATGCATTTAATATTTGAAAATAGAATATTTATGGCTAACTAGTGACAAAGCTGCTAGTGTTTACTTCCATAGTGCATGTGTGTGAATCTCAGGAGTCTAAAGTTTAATGACCGTAAACTAGTGAGCATGGAAGGTGCTGGAACTCAGCAAATATGGATAGAAAGTAATTAGGAGAACTACATCAAAAATCTGCCATGTGCGTTAAGCAGTGTAGACTTCTTCATACATGTGGAGGGTAAAGTCTCATATCGGGGAGCAGTATATAGTACAAGCATGACAGTGTGACCAAGATGCACCTAGTCATTTGCTTAGAAGTTCATTATTTATGTACCTTGTTTAAACGTATCTGTTCAGCAGTAGTGGTGTGCTTCAAGAGAACATACCCCAGATGGCCATCAAATTATCAGACGGCTAAGACTTTTAGATTAAAAAGACTAAAAGTGAAGTTGTGGGCAGTGGAGTTGATCATAGTACTGTAGCCACTATCACTGTTGCTATCCTCCTCCCTTTACACTGGTTGTTTGTGGTGTGAATTAAGCCCCATCAATCTGCTATTATTACTGCTCCTCTATCTTCATAATAAATGACAGGCAAGTGACTCAAACTCCATCTGTTTGTCACTTATATCTACCCTTTGCAAGTATCATATTTCTGGTAATAAAACCCCAAAGCTGACCTCCCACCAGCCTTTGTTCATTATGGATAATAAAAAATCTCACCAGCA
The DNA here is from genome assembly GCF_019279795.1 of Protopterus annectens. Lineage (NCBI taxonomy): Eukaryota > Metazoa > Chordata > Ceratodontiformes > Protopteridae > Protopterus > Protopterus annectens. The sequence continues at coordinate 17,108 of NW_025048878.1, read as the reverse complement.
TAGGAGCATTTCTGGCTTTTACTGAATGCTAACAACCTTCATATACAAATAGTGACCAAGTTGTCTCACATCCTGGCCCCTGCCTTAATTAGATTATGCTTGCCCAAGGCGGTTAATACTGCTATAAGATCCTTGGCCCTCACCCAAAATTCTTCTATAGTTCTTTGCACACTACTTTCAGTCAAAGAAGCAATGACATCCACAAACTGCCCATTCCAAATCTTTATTTTATTTATTTATTTATTTTACATTTGTTGACCGGGCTGGTCCAACTGGATATATGTCCATTTTCAGTGGAGGCCTGGGGAGAAAAGCTCCACACTTCAGAGTAGTATTTACAAAACACAGGTATATTACAAAGTTTTGGCTATCATAACAGTTCATTGCCTTTTATCATATGAGTAAAAATAATCCTATTATATGACAGCTATGGATGTACATACAAAGATGTGTAGAAATATGTAAACAAAAAGCACACCATTAAATAGAAAAGTCACACACAAAAATGTGTAAAAATATGTAAACAAAAAGCACACCATTAAACAGTAAAGTCACACACACACACACACACACACACACACACACACACACACACACACACACACACACACACACACACACACACACACCCACACACACACTATTGTTATTAAAATATTAACTTTTAAATAACACACTATTAAACACTAAAGTCACACGCACATTATTGTTAGTAAAGGATTAACTAGCTCATGCTGGTATGAAGATTAGTGTCAGGAAATAAGTGTGGTAGTTAGTCTGAGTTAGCACAGTGCCATAACCAGTGTGATTTCAGGTATGGTTTAAATTTGGTTTTAAATAGGGAAGCTGAGGATAGGGAGGAAAGGTGATTGGGGAGGGTGTTCCAGGTTTTACCCACTGCGTTAGAGGGGTCTATATTAGAACATCGACGTTTCAAGTCTTCAAATGTTCTAATATCGACGCCTAGTAAATGAAAGCTGAAAACAGCGAAGTTTTAGATAACCAAATTCTTTCCTAGGGAAAGAATTTGGTTGTCCGTTCCTGTCGCTTCGCTATTTTCAGCTCTGTGGTAAAAAGTTACAGTCAGGTTCAGGTAAGTGTGCGATTGTGTGGACGTGAGGGTTAGATTGGGTAGGTGAGTTAGGGTTAGGGCGCGGGTCAGGTAAGTGTGCGAATGTTTGGATGTGAGGGTTAGGGTGGGATAGGTGAGTTAGGGTTAGGGCACGGGTGAGGTGTGTGTGCCATAGTGACGGACCTTAGGGTTAGGGTTTGGGTTAAGGTAAGTGGGTAGACAGTGGTGTATGTACAGTTTAGAGTAGGTTTAGATGTAAGATTTTAGGTGTATGTGTGTGGATTGCTGTTTGTTTGGTGTGTTTGTGTTGTGTGTATGTGTTTTGGAACAGCAAATATTTTCCCTAGGAAAAAATTCGATGTTCTAAATTTTCAGTTACTAGGTGTCGATATCAGAACATTCGAAGACCTGAAACTTTGATGTTCTAATATAGACCCGCATTAGAGAACAGTGAGTCACCGGCCAGATTGTTGGTTTTATTTATTTGAACTAGTAGTTTATTTGATGAACGCAGGGTCTTTAGGTTATTGTAGGGGGTGATTAGGTTAGTGAGTATTGGAGTATTTGAAGGTTGATACAGTATCTTATTGGCCACAATTAGTTGGTTCTGTAGAATTAGATTTGACAACTCTAACCAGCCTAGTTGATTAAGATTGTTGCAGTGATGGGTTCTGTAGGTTGACCCAGTTGCAAATCTGGCAATATTATTGTAGGAGATAGCAAGCTTGTTCATATTGCTTTTACATAGTTTAGTATTGATAGGGGATGTGTATAGTAGGGTTGAGATTAAGTGGGTATGGGCAATAGTGGTCCTGTCTAGTGTGGTCAGAAAGGGTTTGATCCTATAGAGGGAACCTAGTTTTTTGTTTACTGTTTTTATAGTGTTGTTAATATGGGGCTCAAAGGTAAGGTTACTGTCAATTAGTATCCCAAGTAGTTTTGTGGTAGAATCAGGAGATATGATAGTACCATTAATAGATGTAACATTGAAGTTCAGGGGGGAGGCTCTGTGGGTGGGAGTGAATAATAGCATTTTTTTTTTATTTTTTTATTTAGGATGAGCCATCGGTGAAAGAGCCATTTCTGTACTGTGCTAAACATGTTTTTGGTTAGGGACTGTAGTTGTGATGGTGAAGTGGCTGAGTATATTAATGTGGAATCATCCGCGTATTGGATACAGGTAGCTTAAGGTATTACAGAGTGTAGGTCATTTGTAAAGCTAGAGAAGAGAAGAGGTATAGAGCCTTGAGGGACACCAAGGGTAATTGGGAGGTGGGAAGACAGGCTATTCTGCCATAGTACTGCCTGTTGCCTGTTATTTAGTTAGGATTGGAAGCACTGTATAGCAAGTGGAGCCAGTGACATGTTTTTAAGTATGTTTATGAGTTGTATGTTTATAACTCTTCTCTCTAACAGCCTACACATAGGTGCCTGCATCAAACTCCCTACTATCATGACCCACTCATAGTTTTTCATCCTGTCCTGTGACACCACTTTCCATATAACCCTTCTATCTTCTTTTATTATACTCCTTCAATTAATTGATTCTACTGCTGAATGTATAACTTCATGCATCTAATAATCCTAGTCCTGTTTAAGGTCCAGTCCCTCTTCTCTGCCCCATTTATCTTAGACAATCCATATGCTATACTGCCAATGTGCTGACCACAGAAAGAGGGACTAGATTATAACTTCACTTCATGATTTCTTTTTATTTATTTATATATATTATATACATTAAATATTATGCATGGTGATACTCCGATATTTCCTAATATGGTACTGAGATGGAATACAGCAGGACTGTTTTGCTTCCAAATGTTACGCAAGAGAAGAAGGATATAAGTCATTAGAACTGTAACAGGTAGGGATGATTGTTATAAAAGTTAGGAGGCTGTATGTAGCAATGGCTGCTTGTAAAGTTATCTATATGACTATAATTTCATCAGGGACTTCTGATCAGTGGAGACTGGTTCAAATTAGAACTAAGACTGCATTACAGAGATATGTGATATGGAATATATATATATATATATATATATATATATATATATATATATATATATATATATATATATATATATATGTGTGTGTGTGTGTGTGTGTGTGTGTGTGTGTGTGTGTGTGTGTGTGTACAGAAAACAAATGATGTACAAGCTTGATATATATGGGTTAAGACAGTTTTTTTTGTGAAATAACTTCTGGATCCTTCCAGCTGACTCAGAACTTTTTGAATGCTTGTGACTGAAAGGCTTTCTGCAAACCATGGAGGGATTACATTTTCACAGAACTTAACTTACAGCTAATGAAAAAGCTAGTTATTCAGTTTAGTACAACTGAAATCATTGAAGCAGAGGTTAAGACATTGTATGATGTATGTCAAACTATACATGACATTAAAAATAATGGATGAAACACAAATATGGAATGGGTCTTGGAAAATGGGTTACATTAAGTGAAAAATGGAAAGTTACATCACTTCCCTAGTTTTTTCATCATTAATGGGAATTAAGATATGCTAGAATGCTACGAGCAACTAAAACATCTTCTTCTGGCAGCAATGAATATTTTATATAACACTGTACTAAAAGCTGGTTGAGCAGTGGGAACTACAGACATTCTTCAAAGAATTGCAAAACAATGTGCAGGAAATTAAATAAAGATTGACATGTGTGATTTGACTACCCCAGTTTAAATGAAGAAATGCAGGAAGTAATGATGTTTCAGAAATGGAAAATGATAGACTCTAAATGATGACAAAATTGATAAAATTGACTGGGTGAGAATAAAATGAGCATGCAAAGAGTGACATTTTTCAAACAGAAAAAGAAGAAAAAATGGAACAAAATGGAGGGAGTCAGGAGAAGATGTGAGGATGATAGTGAGGCACAGTTTAATATAAAACTGATACTAGGCATTAGCTATTACAGGACAATAATGAGCAGGTAAGGGGAAGAAGTGGGTTCTACTGGTAGCAAAGTAAGGAAAAGAAAGCGACATACTACCTTACACACTGCAAAGAAAGGTATCAGGTTACTCTTCATGTATCAGTAAATGTAAATCATGTTATAAGTGAAGTAAGGAGGCTACTAGTTTGTAATACGTGAAAATATTGAGGAAGATACTTTACTTTTTACATGATGTAAGATATTGGAATGACACGAATATCACTATTGTGGAAATGTGAAGTCATTTTGAACCTTATGGAGAAGTATTCAGAAATAACAATAACAAATGAAAGAAGAAAAGTGAAAAAAGATGAAATAATTGTAGGTTCTTCCTTCTTTAATTTCTCCAAATCTTCTTGGTTTCTAATACCATGATGGGAATGGACCCAATTCCTAAGTCAAAGTATGATTAAAGTTCATGAAATTAGTATTGTTTCAATCTTTGATGTCAGCCAGAAGTGTTCTTTGCAGCACCTGCAATGGCTAGTGGCCTTGGAGCCTTTACAAGCCTAGCCCATAGAAATGCCCCGGCATCATGCCACCCCACATTTGTTCCCAGTGCCTCTGTCAAGTAAAGCCACTGGAGTGATCCCCAGGGTGAACTTTCTATCTCCCACCCACTTATCAAGATTTCTCTTGAAGATGGCCAGTGAGGTGCTCTACTTGACATGTATGGGAAGTCTATTCCAGAGCATGGGCAGTCTCTGGGTAATGAACCTATCTCTCCAGCATGTTCTGTTGATTGTGGTAATGAGGTTGAGGTCTCTGGATCATGTGGTGCAGAGGGTTTGGGATTTCTTTATATGTAGCATTTCTAACAGAGTTGGGTCAGACATGGCGTGGTAAGTCAAACAGAGACCGCCTCTTAGTAGATGATATGAGACAGAGAATAGCTGTAGTTTTTTGAGTTTGTCTATGTAGGACATGTGTTTAAGGAGTAGGATCCTCTTTGTGAGGAACTTTTGTGGCCTGTTGCATGTGTCTAGTGAGGAACAAGCCAAATGGGACATTATACTCAATGATTGGCCTAATGAAGAAGAGTAAAGAGAGATGATGACCTCTTTCTTCCTGGATGCAAAACCCTTGGTAATGAGATGTGCCACGTAGAAGGACTTTCTGACCACAGTGGCAATGTGGTGGTCAAAGGAGAGGTTGCTGTCAACCTGTGTCTCCCAATCTCTTATAAAGCCTTCAGTGTTCAGTAGGCTCCCATCGATGTGGTAATTAGTGGGAATTGAGTTTTCCCCAAAGGGGATGATGACGCTTTTTTTGGCATTAAGCTTAAGGCCATGGTTTTGACACCAGTCATTGGTCTCAGTGAGGACTCTCTGTAGGATGTCTATTCATTTGGGAAGTCAGTAATTGCTCCCAACTTGCAGTCATCTGTGAACTTAGTCAGCCAGAGTCCCTCTGTGTTGGCCTGGACTTCTGAGAAGTAGATGCCAAACAGGAGAGGACCCAAAACCAATCTCTGTGGGACTCCACTCGTGACTGGTTGGCAGTCTGACTTGGGGTCTGCTACTTTCATACTGCAGGTTCTATCTGTGAGCCAATTTGCAATCCACCTAGTGATATAGGGGTTGGCACCTAGTTTGGTGAGTTTATCAATAATTACTTAGTGGGGAATGGTATCAGAGGTCTTGACCAGATCAAGGTAGGCTGTATGAACTGCCTTGCCCTCATCCACATCTCTGGTGACTGACTCAAAGAAATCAACCAAGTTGAGCAAGTATGATCTACCTTTCACAAAACCAAATTGCATGGGATCTAGAGTTTGGAGATTCCCTATATCCTTGTTAATTAGGTCCATGATGATGAGCTCCATAGCCTTGCATATCAGACTCATCAGGCTAATGGGGCTATAAATCCCAGGGTCTGTAGGCGCTACCCCTTTATGGAGAGGGATGACTGTAGCTGTGTGCCATTTGGTAGGGACAAAACCTGAAGTGAGGGTGTGACTGAACAGGGCACACAGATGTGGTGCCAGTTCACTTTGCAGTTCATGCAGAACACATCCAGGAATATTGTCGGGTCCCATGGAAGCTGTATTCCTGGCCTTGGACAATGCAGCTTTAACCTATGCTGCAGTAATGCTGGGTGCTTGGCAAATGTCTGGTATTGTGATTGGTCTATTATGAGGCGAGAGAGGGGTAAAGTTGGTACTGAATCTGTTGGCCAGTATGTTGGCAATATCTGTTGGCTCAGTATAGGAGGTACCATTGTGCAGTTACTCAGAGCAAACCTGGGTATTGCCATGGTGATTCTTGATATAACTATAGAAGGCTTTGTGTTGTTTTTAGTGTCTGCCACAATTCTGCCTTCATAACTGGCTTTATGGATTTTGATGAGGGATCTCAATTTTTTGTTGAGGCTATTAAGGGAGTTTTTCCATTCTTGGGAGTTCACCTTTTTCTGCAACAGTTTCTTCCTTCTGTTGTAGAGTTTATTCATGGCAGGGCACCACCAGATCTGCTTCCTTGTTTTGGAGGAGAGCATTGGGTATGGCTAGTTCCATGCATTTATGTACATGTTTGTACAGTGCAATGGTGTATGTTTTGGCAGTCATGCATCTATTTTCCATTGACATGGGAGCTGTGAAGTTAACCAACTCTGTTTTAGGAGCACAAAGTCAGCTTTCAAGAAGGTTTCACCACACATTAGCTCCTGGCTGCTGTGCTACCCCAGCTCCGGTGTCCAGCCTTGTCGACCCTACCTGCTTTTAGGGTACTAAAGCTGAGGAACTGCCCTGCCTGTTGATCTGCATCCTTAAACCAACCCAAAACCTGCTGTTCTCACCCTAAGCTAAGTAACAGAAACTTTCTTGCCCTGTGCAACAGCCCCCTCAAGGACAATAAAATAGGAGAAACAACCCTACCTGCTTTTAGGGTACTAAAGCTGAGGAACTGCCCTGCCTGTTGACCTGCATCCTTAAACTAACCCAAAACCTGCTGTCCTCACCCTAAGCTAAGGAACGGAATCTTTCTTGCCCTGTGCAACAGCCCCTCAAGGACAATAAAATAGGAGAAAGTATGTGTAGAACAACTTCTGTCTATTGAAATGCCACTGTATAAGTTACTTATGGCTCTATGAAGCTGCGAGATGCAACTCAGATGAATTCACTAGTCAACTGTTCCTACTAACCTTTACTACTGTATGTGATGCTTGCTTGATGATGATTGCTTAGTTCATTAAGTATAGAGGTTAATTACACCTGGTGTTAATGCTAGTATGTGCTTTTTATCTCACTGGTAACTGTGCTTATCATCTTACTTATTTTACCACTCTGTTTCTCTCTCCCTTTATGCAACTAGTGATCCTACCTGCTTTTAGGGTACTAAAGCTGAGGAACTGCCCTGCCTGTTGACCTGCATGCTTAAACCAACCCAAAACCTGCTGGCTGTAATCACCCTAAGCTAAGGAACAGAATCTTTCTTGCCCTGTCAACAGCCCATCAAGGATAATAAAATAGGAGAAAGTATGTGTAGTACAACTTCTGTCTATTGAAATATCACTGTATAAGTTACTTGTTAGGCACTCAGCTAGGGCGGCCAGCTGCCAAACCCTTTCTTCTCCTGCTTACTAGCCTAAGTTTCCCTCCTGTACCCTTTAGAATTAACTGACATCCCTCCCTCCTCATATTCCTAGCCCTGCTACCTCTTATTGAGACACTACTGTTGCTATATAACCTTTAGCCACTAGGTGGCACCCTTTTTTTCCTAAATATTTTCATACTGTCTCTAAACACAACTCACAAGTACACAGTATTCTTAACTTGTTGAGTATAGTTCCACTCTACCCTTCTATCCTTTTACTCGAGTCTATTCAACTACCCTTTCCACTATCCCTCCTCTCTAGCCTCTTACCCCTCACCTTTCTCTATCCAAACTTACCTTAGCAATCAGCTTCCCACTGATTGTACTCCTAGGATTCACTCCTACAGCGGCTCTACCCGCTCTGTTCGCCCTGCAGGCTCACTCCGCTCCCCTACCCTGCCCCCAATTCCCACCCGACCCCAGTGCTTCTGGATTTATAAACCCTAACCACATCCCCTCCTCCATTCAACCTATCACATACTCCAAACCTGTAAATTGCTAAATCCCACCTCCACCTAAACTTTACCTCAGTAACACATCTGAAAACATCCCTGCATAGTAACCTAAACACTACACAACTATAATGCCACCCACTACTACTCTAACACACCTGAAACCCTTTCCATTACTCTTACTCCTACCTATCCTAACTGTACCTTACCGAATTACCTTCTGTAAACACCTTAATTCCCTAGACTATAGCAACCCCAGAAAGCAAACCGCCACAACAACTCTAATAATCCCTCATAGCCATAATAATACATCCTGTCCACCAAAGTACTCACCAGCCAAATTTCATAGACTCACTCACATCACATACTACAGCTCTAGAACCAGGAAATCTCAAAGCCTAATATGTAAACTTTTAAAACTCACTCTGAAAACACAAGTGCACTCACTAATAGATGGGGACATACATCCTAATCCTGGCCCAAACTCTACCCCTACCACAAAGCCCAACAACCCAACTTCTAGCTATACACACTTGTCTACCAGACTTCACAACTCTCTCCTGACAGCCCATCTCAATATTCGAAGCATAAATAACAAAGTTGGCCCCCTGCATGCCCTCATGGATGTACACTCATTTGACATCCTCTGTCTCACTGAAACATGGCTCAAGCCATCAATACAAGACAGTGAGGTTATTCCTCCCAACTATGGTATCCTGCGACTGGACCGTAATACTAAGAAAGGAGGTGGAGTAGCTATTCTATATAAAACTGGATTACAGGTAACCTCAATAGGCTCAGAACCTCCCTTAACTATTAATGCAGAGGTTCTTATTTCCAAGATTCAACTCAACAAATGGAAATCTATATATATTGTCTGTATCTACCTTCTTCCAGGCAACAATATCAGTACCTTATAGGCTATCCTAAGCTGGCTGTCCACCACCTATCCACAAGAAACAATAGTACTTGGTGACCCTAACATAAACTGGAGGTGCTGTACATCTGAGCAGCCTTCTACCCATATCAACCTACATGTCTTTTCTCAAACCATTACATCTCCCACTAGATCCAATAAACTTAATAACAATGACAGCACACTAGACTAGATCCTTACAAATAGTCATCAACAATCCTACAAAGTAGGGACCCTCCCTGAAGATCTAAGTGACCACTCACTCACCTTCCTAATCAGGTATAAGAATAAAATCCCAAACCCAACCATTTATAAGAGTATAAGGTCTAACAAAAATTTTAACCTCGATAGCTTTCAACGAGAACTCATAGCTTGCGACTGGTCACCCCTGAAACACCTACCATTAGAAGAAGCAGTCAAATACTTTAATTCCAAATTCTTGACCACCCTTGACTACCATACCCCAACCCGCACAATTACATGTAGATCTAAACCAGCCCCGATGCTTTCCAAAACTACCAAACAAAAATATCCTCCAAAGAAACAAAGTCTGGACCACCTGGTGCACTACTAAATGCCCCACAGATCAAAGTTCAGACAGTTAAGAAATGAAACCAAAAAAGCCATTCTGCCAGATAAAATAAACTTTTACTGTCACCTACAGCAAACCCACCAAAATAAACCTCAAAAATCCTGGTCTAGAATCAATAAACTATTACACTCAGGTCACTCAGTCACACCTAACCCCTCAGGCTCTGAACACAACAGCCCCAACTAAATTGTGAAGTCTTTCAATACTTTCTTCACAGAGACCATTCAATCTCTTGCCAATTAGCTATCCCCTGACACATCTTCTTCCTCAGTTAATGCTAACAATCCCCCACTATTTCAATTTCAACCTGTTCCTACATCCCTTGTCTGCACCCTTATTCAGAAACTTAAACCCACCACTCTCACTGCAGACTTACTACCTGCAGAATACCTACAAAAAGCTGCTAAAGCTAGGGCCTACCCCATATCTATCCTCATCAACAGAACTATTTCTGAAGGAGCCATCCCATCACTCTGGAAAATATCACATATTCTCACCCTGCACAAAGGTGGTAACTCCAAAGATTTATCTAACTACAGGCCCATTGCCATATTATCCCCTCTGGCTAAAATCATGGAGAGGTGCATTCATAAGCAGCTATTAAACCACCTACTAGAAAACAACTTACTAGCTATCTGCCAACATGGCTTTAGACCATTTCACAGCACTACCTCTGCTGTCTTATCCTTCACTGACTGCTTCAATAAAAATCGTAATAATGATACTCTATCCTCAGCTCTTTTTATCGATCTGTCAAAAGCCTTTGATATGGTCAACCACCAGCTACTCATAAACTTACTCAAAAACTTGTCCCTAGCTCCACTTGCTATACAGTGGTTTCAATCCTACCTAAATAACAGGCAACAAGCCGTACTATGGCAGAATAGCCTGTCTTCCCACCTCCCAATTACCCTTGGAGTCCCTCAAGGCTCCATATTCGGTTCTCTCCTCTTCTCTATCTTTACAAAACAACCTACACTCTGTAATACCTCAAGCCACCTGTATTCAATATGCAGATGATTCCACATTAATATGCTCAGCCACTTCACCATCACAACTACAGTCTCTTACCTAAAACGTGTTTAGTACAGTAACAGTAGAGAAATGGGTCCTTGACCGATGTCTCATTCTGAACCCCAAAAAAAAACAAAAATGCTATTATTCACCCCCACTCCCAGAGCCTCCCCACTGAACTTTAATGTTACATCTACTAATGGTACTGTCATATCTCCTGGTTCTGCCACAAAACTACTTGGGGTACTAATTGATAATAACCTTTCCTTTGAGCCCCATATTAACAACACTATAAAAACAGTTAACAAAAAACCTAGGATCCCTCTATAGAATCAAACCCTTTCTGACCCCTCTAGCCTGGACCACTATTGCTCATACCCATTTAATCTCAGCCCTTCTATATGCATCCCCTAGCTATATTAAACTATGTAAAAGCAATATGAACAAGCTTACCATCTCCTACAATAATACTGCAAGATTTGCAACTGGGTCAACCTACAGAACCCATAACTGCAACAATCTTAATCAACTAGGCTGGTTAGAACTGTCAAATCTAATTCTACTGAACCAACTAATAGTGGCCCAAAAGATGTTGTATCAACCTTCAAATGCTCCAATACTCACTAACCTAATCACCCCCTACAATAACCTAAAGTCCCTGCGCTCATCAAACAAATTACTAGTTCAAATAAATAAAATGAACAATCTGGCCAGCGATTCACTGTTCTCTAACACAGTGGGAAAAACCTGGAACACCCTCCATGATCACCTAACCTCCCTATCCTCAGCTCCCCTATTTAAAACCAAACTTAAAACATATCTTAAATCTCACTGGTTAAGCCCCTGTGCTAACCCAGACTAACTACCATACTTGTATACTGACACTTCTCTATATACCCGCATAGGCTACTTAATCCTTTATTAACAATAGTGTGCATGTCACTATACTGATCAATGGTGTATTATTTATTAATTAATCTTATACTAGCAAATAATGTGTGTGTGATTTTACTGTTTAATAGTGTGCTTTTTTGCTTACATAGTTTTAAACATTTACTGTATAACTGTACTGTTTAATGGTGTGCTACATATTTTTTAAACATCTTTGTATCTACATCCTTAGCTGTCTTATAATAGGAATCATGTTACTCATATGACAAAAGGCAAGGAACTATTATAATAGACAAAACTTTACAATGTACCTATGTTTTGTAAATACTACTTTGAAGTGTGGAGCTTTTCTCCCCGGGCCTCCACTGAAAATGGACATATATCCAGTTGGACCAGCCCGGTCAACAAATATAAAATCAAATAAATAAATACATTTTCATGGTGGTTACCTTTGCGGGGGGGGGTGGGTGAGATGTGGATTTCCATGGTGATTAGTTTGTGGTCGGATCTAACCAGGGAGGAATTGACTATTGGTGTAGAGCAATGGTTGCCCATGATTGTAATAACCTGTTCAAGGATGTTGCTTCCTCTAGTGGGGGTAAGAATGAGCTGGTCCAGGGCATTGGAACTGATGAATTCCAGGAAGCGTTGGACAAGTGTATTGCTGCAAGATAGTTTTCCAAGCTGATGGAGGGGTAGTTGAAGTCACCTAGTATGAGAGTGTTGGGGTGGACCCTAATAGCTTCCAGGGTGCTTAGGAATGTGGAGTGAGAGTCTTGGAACATGGTTGTGGACTTATAACAAGCTACTACCTGAATCACCATCTTACCCAATCTTAGTTGTACCTGAAGTATCTCAGATGTGTTATGCTGGGCTACTAGTCTGGAAGTGTGCATATCCTTTATGAATATGGAACAGAACATGCTGGAGGGACAGGTTCATAACCCAGAGACTTCCCATGCTCTGGAATACACTTCCCCTACATGTCAAGCTGAGCACCTCACTGGCCTTTTTCAAGAGAAATCTTCATGAGTGGATGGGAAATAGAAAGTTCACCCCGGGGATCACTCCAGTGGCTCTACTTGATAGAAGCACTGGGAACTAATGGCAACATGATGCCAGGGAACTTTTATAAACTAGGCTTATAAAGGCTTCAGGGCCATTGGCCTAGTACACACCTATGAACACCACCACCTTTGGAACTTCGATCTATGTTCTTGGGCCGAAAGGTGTGGAAATGATTTATAGCCTGGTAGTGCAGGGGTGGTTTTTGCTGTTTTGAACCTGGTCTCTGTTACAGCACAAATGTCGATGTTCTCCATTTTGAGGAGTGCTTCGAGCAAGTGCATCTTGAGATTTAGACTTCTAGCATTGAGCAGCATGACCTTTAGATTGCATTTATTTATAGCTGTTATGGTGGTAATTTGGTCTTTGGAAATCACCTAAAAAGGCACTGTAGGAGTGGCAAGAGCCTTAGCCAGCATCTGGAAACCCAGGGGTGATAGATGCAGGCCATCTTTGGCAAAACATCGAGGTCTGTCAATCATGTCATCCCAAGCAGACAGATACTGGATCCCCTTAGAATGACACCAGAAACTTAGCCAATTGTTGAAGTCAATCATTTTTTGTTTACACTGCGGTATCATTCTGGGCGATGGTAGGATGCTGCTCAGGGCTAGGGTCATACCTGCCTGAGCCACATAATCCAAGAGCTCCTCCATGTGCCCAGTAATGACTCCTTCTGCAATTCATAAGGAGTTACATATATTGGTAGCAGATCTAGTCACTGGGTGTAGTGATTTCAATGTTCAATGTTACTTTTGTCTTCTTTTCATGGACCACTATATCTTTTGAACTGCTAGTAATGGGTGATCCCATGTGATGTAGACTTCATCTTTTTCTATGATGCTTTGTGGCGCATGTTTCCAGTGTTTTTCAGCTACTTCAATATTATAATGTTTGCACAATTCCCAGTGCAACAGTCTTGCCACATTATTATGCCTTTCAGTATACAGTCCTTCTGCCATTAGTATATCACAACCAGCAACAAGGTTCATAGGTTCATAGGTGTTTACTAGGCTAATGACCACAAGGGCCTTTTTTAAGCCTAGCCATGCATCCCAAATCTCTGACGAGTTCTGATAACCTTGATAAGTGTAAGCATGGGCCTTGGAGATGAACCATTTACAGGTTACCTGTTTGCATCAGAGACATAGATTTCAGAGACATCAGAGACATTGGTTTCCCATCTAGTTGTCCAAGTTGCACTTGAATTGGATTAGGGAGGAACTCTGTTTCACATGGATGGGGAGCCTGTTCCATAGATGGGGTAGTCTCTGGGATACATTACCTATCTCTCTAGCAGGTCCTATTTATATCACAGGTTTAAGTCTTTAGAATGGGTAATTCTGGTACTGTTGGTTTTGTGGATATGCAGGAGGTCCATCAGAGTGGGGTCTAACAATGCCCTGTATGCCAGGCATAGATCTCCCCTCAAAATCCTGTAGGAGACAGAATACAGGGATAGGGCCTTGAGGCAGTCTGCATAGGACACATTACTTATGCCCTGTATTCTTTTAGTGAAGAACCTCTGTGGACATTCCAGTTGTTGGATATGCCTGGCTAGGTACATACCAAAGGGAGCATTGTACTCAATGATAGGTCTGATAAATGCCAAATACAGTGGAATGATGTCTTCCTTGGACTTAGCCTTATACGTTTGTTTATAAGTTGCGCAACATAGAATAATTTCCTCACCACTGTAGACACGTGATGATCAAAGGCTAGATTACTATTTGTCCCTAAGTCCCTGACTACTGGGTCAACTCTAAGTGGTGTGTTGTCAATACGATAGTTACCAGGGATGGATGACCCCAAAAGATACTATTATGCATTTCATGGTATTTAGTTTTAGTCCATGACTCAGACACCAGTTGTTTGTCTGTGTCAGCCCCTCCTGGAGTACATTTGTGTCAGGTGAGATTCAATGGCAGCTCCTAATTTGCAATCATCTGCAAATTTAGTAAGCCAGGGACCACTGACATTGGCCTTGACTTCCGAGAAGTAAATGCCAAAAAGGAGTGGTCCAAAGACTGATCCCTGAGGGATCCCACTTGTGACTGGCCTCTTTGTAGAGTTGGACTCCTCAATTCTAACTTTCTGGTTCCTGTGTGTGAACCAGTTGGATATCCACCAGGTGACATACGGATTTGCACCTAAACTCTTGAGTTTGTCAGCAATGCCTGAGTGGGTATTGTGTCAATGCCCTAGCCAGATCAAGGTAGGCAGTGTGAAAGATTTTGTCCTCATCTATTGCTTTGGTGACCTTCTCAAAGAAGTCTACCAGGTTGAGTAGGCATGATCTGCCCTTTACAAAACCAAACTGGGTTGGGTCCAGTGTCTGGAAGTTTACAATATCTCTGTTGATCATCTCCATGATAATTCTTTCCATGGCTTTACATATAAGACAAGTGAGACTTATCGGGCTGTAGTTTCCAGAGTCTGTAGATGGCCCACCTTTGTACAGAGGGGATGACTGTTGCCTTTCTCCATTCATGAGGCATGAAGCGTATTTGGAGTCTACAGTTAAATAGTAATTCCAGAAGCCCTGCTAGGTCATGTTTTGTGCTATTTAGAAGGCATTCTGGGATATTGTCTGGTGCCATTGATGCAGTGTTCTTGGTCTTAGAGAGAGCATTAAGGACCCATTCCCTAGTCATAGTAGGGGGAGTTATATTTGATGATATTTTCTGAGGGAAGGTTGAGGGGGAGAGAGGAGTAAAGTTGGAGCTGAATTTATCAGCCAGGAGGTTTGCTATATCTTCTGACTCAGTATAGGTGGCTCCATTTACAACAAGCTCTGCACACAACTGTGTATTGCCTTTGAGCTTGAGGACATAGCTAAAGAATGCTTTGCAGTTGTCATTGGCCTGAGCGTCTAAACATACCTAAAATTTAGCTTTAGTAGACTTTATTTGTCCTCTGAGTTGTGTGTTTAGTTTAATGAGAGTGCTTTTATCCTGCTGGGTGCTCCACCTCCTAATTTTTGCCATGATTTTCTTCCTCCTGTTATACAGCCAGACGATTTTGTGATTCCACCAGGGTGGCTTGTTTTTTGAGTTAGTTCTGTACTTCTTCCTGGTGGGTACAGCTGCCTCTATGCAGCTATTAACATACTTATACAGGGTTTCTGTGAACAGTTCTGCATAGGCAGAAGTGTTCTCAGGGTTTATAGGGGCTTGAAATTTTGCCAGGTTCTCACTTAATAGCAGCAGGTTAGCCTTAGTTCCTGATTATTCCCAGTTTAGCTGGGCGTCCAGGTTTTATTTTTACTTCAAAGGAGACCATTTAGTGTTTCTAATAAGTTTAAATACATGGTATGGGTTTTCCTGGGTCATAGAGAGGGACATATAGCTTGCTAGGAAGTGATATTGGATTTTGCCTGTGGTGATTTGAACATAGAGTAGCTGAACTGCATTGTCCCATTTGACCAGCCTTGAAGTATATTTATTTCTGATGTAAATAGAGACACCTCCAGCTTTAGTCCCTGCCTATGAAGTAGCTGGTCTAAACGTGAAAGTGATTATAACCCTGCACTTCTGGGGTGTTGCCACGGCTTTAAACCACTTTTCTGAGACCACACAGACATCAGCATTTTCTAGGGTAAAAAGAACTTCCAGGGAGTGGAGTTTTTTGTTTAGGCTCCTAGCATTGAGCAGTAATACCTTTAGATTTTCTTGGTTTTGATTTGCTATGTCAGAAGTGCATTCAGTTTGGCATTGGTTAAAAAAGGTACTATGGGGAAGACAATCCCCGGGATTCATGAACCTTGCGCCAGGCGCCAGCATAGCGTCGGCGTTATAACGCCAAATATGGCTGCTTAGCGATTCAGGTATGAATGAATTCCACGTGCACTACCGGCGTGCGCCGGACCGTCCCTTGGCGAGGTATGCAAAACACACTGTGTGCGGTATTGCACCATGCAAATGAGGGCAAATAGCGATCCACGGCGGCGAGGCGAAGCGTAAGCACGGCAATGTAAACCAAAAACGGTTTACATTTACCCAAACATACCGGAGGAGTAACGGAAGGCTGTCAAAGTCAGGTATCATATAGGTGCGATATGCCAATGTGGACAGGCACCGAATGTCCAAAGAAAATATGCACAAAATGTAAAAATGACATAAAATGGCACGCGTTTAGAAAGAACAGCAGACCCCGGGATATGTGCACAGAAGTTGTAAAGCAATGAAATAATATGACAATGTCCTAAAAGAGCATTAGAACACAAATCAGCTGCACAGCCACCACACACCATAGTATGTATGTAAAGCTGCAACCCCAGCGCAATGGTTGTCAAGGAGTGGTGGCGGTGTCCGCGCCAGAACCAGGTATTAGTAGTCAATTCCATGCAAATGAGGCAGATAATAGTGAATCGCAAAACGGCACCAGCGTAAGGATGGAGCAAACGGCGAGCGTACGACACCGAGGAGTGGCCTACACGAGATACATGTCAACCACACAGGGTGTGCCACTGTAGGAGGAAGGATATTGGAGGACAGCAAATCTGGGCTGTACAATGCACATCACAGCATCAGGACTGGCGGTTAGGCTGGGAAACAAATGCAAAG